>NW_015506342.1:316269-328808 GCF_001515645.1 Sinocyclocheilus grahami | reverse complement strand
TTCTGTGATAGTCACCTTTTATGTAGTATTATTGTTTATATATTTTATTTAGTTTCTGGGAAGTGCCGTGTTTTATACATATGGTTGAATTATAAATGTGTAATTCATGAAAAAAGCTCAGTAGCATTCACACCGTCACACCGTGTCTTTATCTGGTTTCTTACCAAAAGCGATCGAATGGCTTTTGAACTCTGTGTTTGTGTTTGTGCTCGTCTCGAGAATCAAATGGCTTTTAAACACTGTTTTTGTCTGTTTGAAACAGCCTGAGGTGACTTTTTTTATTCGATGTTATTATTTGATTTTTAATTAAATATGATTCTAATTCAATGTGCTCGTCCCTTTGTCCGTACTGTATCACGTGGTCAGTCTGGGCCCGAGCTGGGCAGAACCGCTTAAATGTCATCTGGATTACGTCATCAGATTCCAAAAATAATGAGCTTCGACTCTCCTGGGATTGCGTCGTGACGTCAGCACGTTCATCGTTCGACTCTTCTGGGATTCGGGGATTGCGTCGTGACGTCAGCACGTCCCGAGCTCTCGCGAGCGCAGGAAACTGGAGCAGCGACAAACTCTCGCTGTAAATTTCGTTTTAACTCTTCTTTTCTGCATTAGTTGTTGTTTTTCGACCTCAGCCCGGCCGACGAAAGACTTTTCTCGCGGATAGTGTCGTTTGAAGCGCGCTCTGCGCCGTTAAAGGGGTCGGGTTGTACTTGTGTCCCGGTGTTTTCCTCACGGATCAGACGCTGACGCGTCACAGTAATTCACGCTGATTACCGCCTTGCGTTCCTTTATACTTCACTAGTACAGCACGTCATCAAGCGTCGGCTTTAAGTGTTTATTTTAAAGATTAACTGGTTTTATTCCTGCGCTTACATGACGATAGATTCTTCTTACTGTAGCTGCTAATGCTAGCTAGCGCAGGCCGCTGTTGGAGAGTGTGAGTAGCTGGGTAGTGTGTGTGTGAGAGAGAGAGAGTGTGTGTGTGAGAGAGAGAGTGTGAGAGTGAGTGTTTGTGTGTGAGAGAGAGTGTGAGAGTGAGTGTTTGTGTGTGAGAGAGAGTGTGTGTGTGTGTGAGAGAGAGTGTGAGAGTGAGTGTGTGTGTGAGAGAGAGAGAGAGTGTGAGTAAGTGAGTGTGTGAGAGAGAGAGAGAGAGAGAGTGTGTGTGTGAGAGAGAGAGAGAGTGTGTGTGTGTGTGTGTGTGGGTGAGCGAGAGAGAGAGTGTGTGTGTGTGTGTGTGTGGGTGAGCGAGAGAGAGAGTGTGTGTGTGTGTGTGTGTGGGTGAGCGAGAGAGAGAGTGTGTGTGTGTGTGTGTGTGGGTGAGCGAGAGAGAGAGTGTGTGTGTGTGTGTGTGTGAGAGAGAGAGAGTGAGAGTGTGTGTGTGTGTGTGTGTGTGTGTGAGTAGCTAGGTATTGATCTGGTGTATGTATGTGTGTGTGTGAGTAGCCAGGTATTGATCTGGTTTATGTGTATAGTAGAGTGTGTGTGTGAGTAGCTAGGTATTGATCTGGTGTATGTGTGTGTGTGAGTAGCTAGGTATTGATCTGGTGTATGTGTGTATCAGAGGGTATGTATGGCAGTGAGCATCTGACGGAGGTCTGTGATCGATCAGTGATGTCTTCTCCAGCATTAAACACACGGATCTCTAGTAATGAGTGATGTTTCTCACTCATAAAGGCCCCGCTTGTTTGCTTTATTTTGTTGCTTATTCTAAGTCAGATTTGTTTTTAAAAGTGATTTGTGACGTATTTTACTCATGTCCTAAAGTTTAATGGCTTGACGAACAATTTGCGTCATAGTTGATATTTTAAATGTGTTAGCTGTGATTGAACTGGACACAGTAGAGAAGAGGAGAAACAAACCCTGCTAGGAATCAAGGTAAATAAACACCTGTACTGATCTGCTGTCTGTTACTGGTTCTGTCTGTTACTGGTCTGATCTTCTGTCTGTTACTGGTTCTGTCTGTTACTGGTCTGATCTGCTGTCTGTTACTGGTTCTGTCTGTTACTGATCTGATCTTCTGTCTGTTACTGGTTCTGATCTTCTGTCTGTTACTGGTCTGATATTCAGTCTGTTACTGGTCTGATCTTCTGTCTGTTACTGGTCTGATCTTCTGTCTGTTACTGGTCTGATATTCAGTCTGTTACTGGTCTGATATTCAGTCTGTTACTGGTCTGATATTCAGTCTGTTACTGGTCTGATATTCAGTCTGTTACTGGTCTGATATTCAGTCTGTTACTGGTCTGATATTCAGTCTGTTACTGGTCTGATATTCAGTCTGTTACTGGTCTGATATTCAGTCTGTTACTGGTCTGATATTCAGTCTGTTACTGGTCTGATATTCAGTCTGTTACTGGTCTGATATTCAGTCTGTTACTGGTCTGATATTCAGTCTGTTACTGGTCTGATATTCAGTCTGTTACTGGTCTGATATTCAGTCTGTTACTGGTCTGATATTCAGTCTGTTACTGGTCTGATATTCAGTCTGTTACTGGTCTGATATTCAGTCTGTTACTGGTCTGATATTCAGTCTGTTACTGGTCTGATATTCAGTCTGTTACTGGTCTGATATTCAGTCTGTTACTGGTCTGATATTCAGTCTGTTACTGGTCTGATATTCAGTCTGTTACTGGTCTGATATTCAGTCTGTTACTGGTCTGATATTCAGTCTGTTACTGGTCTGATATTCAGTCTGTTACTGGTCTGATATTCAGTCTGTTACTGGTCTGATATTCAGTCTGTTACTGGTCTGATATTCAGTCTGTTACTGGTCTGATATTCAGTCTGTTACTGGTCTGATATTCAGTCTGTTACTGGTCTGATATTCAGTCTGTTACTGGTCTGATATTCAGTCTGTTACTGGTCTGATATTCAGTCTGTTACTGGTCTGATATTCAGTCTGTTACTGGTCTGATATTCAGTCTGTTACTGGTCTGATATTCAGTCTGTTACTGGTCTGATATTCAGTCTGTTACTGGTCTGATATTCAGTCTGTTACTGGTCTGATATTCAGTCTGTTACTGGTCTGATATTCAGTCTGTTACTGGTCTGATATTCAGTCTGTTACTGGTCTGATATTCAGTCTGTTACTGGTCTGATATTCAGTCTGTTACTGGTCTGATATTCAGTCTGTTACTGGTCTGATATTCAGTCTGTTACTGGTCTGATATTCAGTCTGTTACTGGTCTGATATTCAGTCTGTTACTGGTCTGATATTCAGTCTGTTACTGGTCTGATATTCAGTCTGTTACTGGTCTGATATTCAGTCTGTTACTGGTCTGATATTCAGTCTGTTACTGGTCTGATATTCAGTCTGTTACTGGTCTGATATTCAGTCTGTTACTGGTCTGATATTCAGTCTGTTACTGGTCTGATATTCAGTCTGTTACTGGTCTGATATTCAGTCTGTTACTGGTCTGATATTCAGTCTGTTACTGGTCTGATATTCAGTCTGTTACTGGTCTGATATTCAGTCTGTTACTGGTCTGATATTCAGTCTGTTACTGGTCTGATATTCAGTCTGTTACTGGTCTGATATTCAGTCTGTTACTGGTCTGATATTCAGTCTGTTACTGGTCTGATATTCAGTCTGTTACTGGTCTGATATTCAGTCTGTTACTGGTCTGATATTCAGTCTGTTACTGGTCTGATATTCAGTCTGTTACTGGTCTGATATTCAGTCTGTTACTGGTCTGATATTCAGTCTGTTACTGGTCTGATATTCAGTCTGTTACTGGTCTGATATTCAGTCTGTTACTGGTCTGATATTCAGTCTGTTACTGGTCTGATATTCAGTCTGTTACTGGTCTGATATTCAGTCTGTTACTGGTCTGATATTCAGTCTGTTACTGGTCTGATATTCAGTCTGTTACTGGTCTGATATTCAGTCTGTTACTGGTCTGATATTCAGTCTGTTACTGGTCTGATATTCAGTCTGTTACTGGTCTGATATTCAGTCTGTTACTGGTCTGATATTCAGTCTGTTACTGGTCTGATATTCAGTCTGTTACTGGTCTGATATTCAGTCTGTTACTGGTCTGATATTCAGTCTGTTACTGGTCTGATATTCAGTCTGTTACTGGTCTGATATTCAGTCTGTTACTGGTCTGATATTCAGTCTGTTACTGGTCTGATATTCAGTCTGTTACTGGTCTGATATTCAGTCTGTTACTGGTCTGATATTCAGTCTGTTACTGGTCTGATATTCAGTCTGTTACTGGTCTGATATTCAGTCTGTTACTGGTCTGATATTCAGTCTGTTACTGGTCTGATATTCAGTCTGTTACTGGTCTGATATTCAGTCTGTTACTGGTCTGATATTCAGTCTGTTACTGGTCTGATATTCAGTCTGTTACTGGTCTGATATTCAGTCTGTTACTGGTCTGATATTCAGTCTGTTACTGGTCTGATATTCAGTCTGTTACTGGTCTGATATTCAGTCTGTTACTGGTCTGATATTCAGTCTGTTACTGGTCTGATATTCAGTCTGTTACTGGTCTGATATTCAGTCTGTTACTGGTCTGATATTCAGTCTGTTACTGGTCTGATATTCAGTCTGTTACTGGTCTGATATTCAGTCTGTTACTGGTCTGATATTCAGTCTGTTACTGGTCTGATATTCAGTCTGTTACTGGTCTGATATTCAGTCTGTTACTGGTCTGATATTCAGTCTGTTACTGGTCTGATATTCAGTCTGTTACTGGTCTGATATTCAGTCTGTTACTGGTCTGATATTCAGTCTGTTACTGGTCTGATATTCAGTCTGTTACTGGTCTGATATTCAGTCTGTTACTGGTCTGATATTCAGTCTGTTACTGGTCTGATATTCAGTCTGTTACTGGTCTGATATTCAGTCTGTTACTGGTCTGATATTCAGTCTGTTACTGGTCTGATATTCAGTCTGTTACTGGTCTGATATTCAGTCTGTTACTGGTCTGATATTCAGTCTGTTACTGGTCTGATATTCAGTCTGTTACTGGTCTGATATTCAGTCTGTTACTGGTCTGATATTCAGTCTGTTACTGGTCTGATATTCAGTCTGTTACTGGTCTGATATTCAGTCTGTTACTGGTCTGATATTCAGTCTGTTACTGGTCTGATATTCAGTCTGTTACTGGTCTGATATTCAGTCTGTTACTGGTCTGATATTCAGTCTGTTACTGGTCTGATATTCAGTCTGTTACTGGTCTGATATTCAGTCTGTTACTGGTCTGATATTCAGTCTGTTACTGGTCTGATATTCAGTCTGTTACTGGTCTGATATTCAGTCTGTTACTGGTCTGATATTCAGTCTGTTACTGGTCTGATATTCAGTCTGTTACTGGTCTGATATTCAGTCTGTTACTGGTCTGATATTCAGTCTGTTACTGGTCTGATATTCAGTCTGTTACTGGTCTGATATTCAGTCTGTTACTGGTCTGATATTCAGTCTGTTACTGGTCTGATATTCAGTCTGTTACTGGTCTGATATTCAGTCTGTTACTGGTCTGATATTCAGTCTGTTACTGGTCTGATATTCAGTCTGTTACTGGTCTGATATTCAGTCTGTTACTGGTCTGATATTCAGTCTGTTACTGGTCTGATATTCAGTCTGTTACTGGTCTGATATTCAGTCTGTTACTGGTCTGATATTCAGTCTGTTACTGGTCTGATATTCAGTCTGTTACTGGTCTGATATTCAGTCTGTTACTGGTCTGATATTCAGTCTGTTACTGGTCTGATATTCAGTCTGTTACTGGTCTGATATTCAGTCTGTTACTGGTCTGATATTCAGTCTGTTACTGGTCTGATATTCAGTCTGTTACTGGTCTGATATTCAGTCTGTTACTGGTCTGATATTCAGTCTGTTACTGGTCTGATATTCAGTCTGTTACTGGTCTGATATTCAGTCTGTTACTGGTCTGATATTCAGTCTGTTACTGGTCTGATATTCAGTCTGTTACTGGTCTGATATTCAGTCTGTTACTGGTCTGATATTCAGTCTGTTACTGGTCTGATATTCAGTCTGTTACTGGTCTGATATTCAGTCTGTTACTGGTCTGATATTCAGTCTGTTACTGGTCTGATATTCAGTCTGTTACTGGTCTGATATTCAGTCTGTTACTGGTCTGATATTCAGTCTGTTACTGGTCTGATATTCAGTCTGTTACTGGTCTGATATTCAGTCTGTTACTGGTCTGATATTCAGTCTGTTACTGGTCTGATATTCAGTCTGTTACTGGTCTGATATTCAGTCTGTTACTGGTCTGATATTCAGTCTGTTACTGGTCTGATATTCAGTCTGTTACTGGTCTGATATTCAGTCTGTTACTGGTCTGATATTCAGTCTGTTACTGGTCTGATATTCAGTCTGTTACTGGTCTGATATTCAGTCTGTTACTGGTCTGATATTCAGTCTGTTACTGGTCTGATATTCAGTCTGTTACTGGTCTGATATTCAGTCTGTTACTGGTCTGATATTCAGTCTGTTACTGGTCTGATATTCAGTCTGTTACTGGTCTGATATTCAGTCTGTTACTGGTCTGATATTCAGTCTGTTACTGGTCTGATATTCAGTCTGTTACTGGTCTGATATTCAGTCTGTTACTGGTCTGATATTCAGTCTGTTACTGGTCTGATATTCAGTCTGTTACTGGTCTGATATTCAGTCTGTTACTGGTCTGATATTCAGTCTGTTACTGGTCTGATATTCAGTCTGTTACTGGTCTGATATTCAGTCTGTTACTGGTCTGATATTCAGTCTGTTACTGGTCTGATATTCAGTCTGTTACTGGTCTGATATTCAGTCTGTTACTGGTCTGATATTCAGTCTGTTACTGGTCTGATATTCAGTCTGTTACTGGTCTGATATTCAGTCTGTTACTGGTCTGATATTCAGTCTGTTACTGGTCTGATATTCAGTCTGTTACTGGTCTGATATTCAGTCTGTTACTGGTCTGATATTCAGTCTGTTACTGGTCTGATATTCAGTCTGTTACTGGTCTGATATTCAGTCTGTTACTGGTCTGATATTCAGTCTGTTACTGGTCTGATATTCAGTCTGTTACTGGTCTGATATTCAGTCTGTTACTGGTCTGATATTCAGTCTGTTACTGGTCTGATATTCAGTCTGTTACTGGTCTGATATTCAGTCTGTTACTGGTCTGATATTCAGTCTGTTACTGGTCTGATATTCAGTCTGTTACTGGTCTGATATTCAGTCTGTTACTGGTCTGATATTCAGTCTGTTACTGGTCTGATATTCAGTCTGTTACTGGTCTGATATTCAGTCTGTTACTGGTCTGATATTCAGTCTGTTACTGGTCTGATATTCAGTCTGTTACTGGTCTGATATTCAGTCTGTTACTGGTCTGATATTCAGTCTGTTACTGGTCTGATATTCAGTCTGTTACTGGTCTGATATTCAGTCTGTTACTGGTCTGATATTCAGTCTGTTACTGGTCTGATATTCAGTCTGTTACTGGTCTGATATTCAGTCTGTTACTGGTCTGATATTCAGTCTGTTACTGGTCTGATATTCAGTCTGTTACTGGTCTGATATTCAGTCTGTTACTGGTCTGATATTCAGTCTGTTACTGGTCTGATATTCAGTCTGTTACTGGTCTGATATTCAGTCTGTTACTGGTCTGATATTCAGTCTGTTACTGGTCTGATATTCAGTCTGTTACTGGTCTGATATTCAGTCTGTTACTGGTCTGATATTCAGTCTGTTACTGGTCTGATATTCAGTCTGTTACTGGTCTGATATTCAGTCTGTTACTGGTCTGATATTCAGTCTGTTACTGGTCTGATATTCAGTCTGTTACTGGTCTGATATTCAGTCTGTTACTGGTCTGATATTCAGTCTGTTACTGGTCTGATATTCAGTCTGTTACTGGTCTGATATTCAGTCTGTTACTGGTCTGATATTCAGTCTGTTACTGGTCTGATATTCAGTCTGTTACTGGTCTGATATTCAGTCTGTTACTGGTCTGATATTCAGTCTGTTACTGGTCTGATATTCAGTCTGTTACTGGTCTGATATTCAGTCTGTTACTGGTCTGATATTCAGTCTGTTACTGGTCTGATATTCAGTCTGTTACTGGTCTGATATTCAGTCTGTTACTGGTCTGATATTCAGTCTGTTACTGGTCTGATATTCAGTCTGTTACTGGTCTGATATTCAGTCTGTTACTGGTCTGATATTCAGTCTGTTACTGGTCTGATATTCAGTCTGTTACTGGTCTGATATTCAGTCTGTTACTGGTCTGATATTCAGTCTGTTACTGGTCTGATATTCAGTCTGTTACTGGTCTGATATTCAGTCTGTTACTGGTCTGATATTCAGTCTGTTACTGGTCTGATATTCAGTCTGTTACTGGTCTGATATTCAGTCTGTTACTGGTCTGATATTCAGTCTGTTACTGGTCTGATATTCAGTCTGTTACTGGTCTGATATTCAGTCTGTTACTGGTCTGATATTCAGTCTGTTACTGGTCTGATATTCAGTCTGTTACTGGTCTGATATTCAGTCTGTTACTGGTCTGATATTCAGTCTGTTACTGGTCTGATATTCAGTCTGTTACTGGTCTGATATTCAGTCTGTTACTGGTCTGATATTCAGTCTGTTACTGGTCTGATATTCAGTCTGTTACTGGTCTGATATTCAGTCTGTTACTGGTCTGATATTCAGTCTGTTACTGGTCTGATATTCAGTCTGTTACTGGTCTGATATTCAGTCTGTTACTGGTCTGATATTCAGTCTGTTACTGGTCTGATATTCAGTCTGTTACTGGTCTGATATTCAGTCTGTTACTGGTCTGATATTCAGTCTGTTACTGGTCTGATATTCAGTCTGTTACTGGTCTGATATTCAGTCTGTTACTGGTCTGATATTCAGTCTGTTACTGGTCTGATATTCAGTCTGTTACTGGTCTGATATTCAGTCTGTTACTGGTCTGATATTCAGTCTGTTACTGGTCTGATATTCAGTCTGTTACTGGTCTGATATTCAGTCTGTTACTGGTCTGATATTCAGTCTGTTACTGGTCTGATATTCAGTCTGTTACTGGTCTGATATTCAGTCTGTTACTGGTCTGATATTCAGTCTGTTACTGGTCTGATATTCAGTCTGTTACTGGTCTGATATTCAGTCTGTTACTGGTCTGATATTCAGTCTGTTACTGGTCTGATATTCAGTCTGTTACTGGTCTGATATTCAGTCTGTTACTGGTCTGATATTCAGTCTGTTACTGGTCTGATATTCAGTCTGTTACTGGTCTGATATTCAGTCTGTTACTGGTCTGATATTCAGTCTGTTACTGGTCTGATATTCAGTCTGTTACTGGTCTGATATTCAGTCTGTTACTGGTCTGATATTCAGTCTGTTACTGGTCTGATATTCAGTCTGTTACTGGTCTGATATTCAGTCTGTTACTGGTCTGATATTCAGTCTGTTACTGGTCTGATATTCAGTCTGTTACTGGTCTGATATTCAGTCTGTTACTGGTCTGATATTCAGTCTGTTACTGGTCTGATATTCAGTCTGTTACTGGTCTGATATTCAGTCTGTTACTGGTCTGATATTCAGTCTGTTACTGGTCTGATATTCAGTCTGTTACTGGTCTGATATTCAGTCTGTTACTGGTCTGATATTCAGTCTGTTACTGGTCTGATATTCAGTCTGTTACTGGTCTGATATTCAGTCTGTTACTGGTCTGATATTCAGTCTGTTACTGGTCTGATATTCAGTCTGTTACTGGTCTGATATTCAGTCTGTTACTGGTCTGATATTCAGTCTGTTACTGGTCTGATATTCAGTCTGTTACTGGTCTGATATTCAGTCTGTTACTGGTCTGATATTCAGTCTGTTACTGGTCTGATATTCAGTCTGTTACTGGTCTGATATTCAGTCTGTTACTGGTCTGATATTCAGTCTGTTACTGGTCTGATATTCAGTCTGTTACTGGTCTGATATTCAGTCTGTTACTGGTCTGATATTCAGTCTGTTACTGGTCTGATATTCAGTCTGTTACTGGTCTGATATTCAGTCTGTTACTGGTCTGATATTCAGTCTGTTACTGGTCTGATATTCAGTCTGTTACTGGTCTGATATTCAGTCTGTTACTGGTCTGATATTCAGTCTGTTACTGGTCTGATATTCAGTCTGTTACTGGTCTGATATTCAGTCTGTTACTGGTCTGATATTCAGTCTGTTACTGGTCTGATATTCAGTCTGTTACTGGTCTGATATTCAGTCTGTTACTGGTCTGATATTCAGTCTGTTACTGGTCTGATATTCAGTCTGTTACTGGTCTGATATTCAGTCTGTTACTGGTCTGATATTCAGTCTGTTACTGGTCTGATATTCAGTCTGTTACTGGTCTGATATTCAGTCTGTTACTGGTCTGATATTCAGTCTGTTACTGGTCTGATATTCAGTCTGTTACTGGTCTGATATTCAGTCTGTTACTGGTCTGATATTCAGTCTGTTACTGGTCTGATATTCAGTCTGTTACTGGTCTGATATTCAGTCTGTTACTGGTCTGATATTCAGTCTGTTACTGGTCTGATATTCAGTCTGTTACTGGTCTGATATTCAGTCTGTTACTGGTCTGATATTCAGTCTGTTACTGGTCTGATATTCAGTCTGTTACTGGTCTGATATTCAGTCTGTTACTGGTCTGATATTCAGTCTGTTACTGGTCTGATATTCAGTCTGTTACTGGTCTGATATTCAGTCTGTTACTGGTCTGATATTCAGTCTGTTACTGGTCTGATATTCAGTCTGTTACTGGTCTGATATTCAGTCTGTTACTGGTCTGATATTCAGTCTGTTACTGGTCTGATATTCAGTCTGTTACTGGTCTGATATTCAGTCTGTTACTGGTCTGATATTCAGTCTGTTACTGGTCTGATATTCAGTCTGTTACTGGTCTGATATTCAGTCTGTTACTGGTCTGATATTCAGTCTGTTACTGGTCTGATATTCAGTCTGTTACTGGTCTGATATTCAGTCTGTTACTGGTCTGATATTCAGTCTGTTACTGGTCTGATATTCAGTCTGTTACTGGTCTGATATTCAGTCTGTTACTGGTCTGATATTCAGTCTGTTACTGGTCTGATATTCAGTCTGTTACTGGTCTGATATTCAGTCTGTTACTGGTCTGATATTCAGTCTGTTACTGGTCTGATATTCAGTCTGTTACTGGTCTGATATTCAGTCTGTTACTGGTCTGATATTCAGTCTGTTACTGGTCTGATATTCAGTCTGTTACTGGTCTGATATTCAGTCTGTTACTGGTCTGATATTCAGTCTGTTACTGGTCTGATATTCAGTCTGTTACTGGTCTGATATTCAGTCTGTTACTGGTCTGATATTCAGTCTGTTACTGGTCTGATATTCAGTCTGTTACTGGTCTGATATTCAGTCTGTTACTGGTCTGATATTCAGTCTGTTACTGGTCTGATATTCAGTCTGTTACTGGTCTGATATTCAGTCTGTTACTGGTCTGATATTCAGTCTGTTACTGGTCTGATATTCAGTCTGTTACTGGTCTGATATTCAGTCTGTTACTGGTCTGATATTCAGTCTGTTACTGGTCTGATATTCAGTCTGTTACTGGTCTGATATTCAGTCTGTTACTGGTCTGATATTCAGTCTGTTACTGGTCTGATATTCAGTCTGTTACTGGTCTGATATTCAGTCTGTTACTGGTCTGATATTCAGTCTGTTACTGGTCTGATATTCAGTCTGTTACTGGTCTGATATTCAGTCTGTTACTGGTCTGATATTCAGTCTGTTACTGGTCTGATATTCAGTCTGTTACTGGTCTGATATTCAGTCTGTTACTGGTCTGATATTCAGTCTGTTACTGGTCTGATATTCAGTCTGTTACTGGTCTGATATTCAGTCTGTTACTGGTCTGATATTCAGTCTGTTACTGGTCTGATATTCAGTCTGTTACTGGTCTGATATTCAGTCTGTTACTGGTCTGATATTCAGTCTGTTACTGGTCTGATATTCAGTCTGTTACTGGTCTGATATTCAGTCTGTTACTGGTCTGATATTCAGTCTGTTACTGGTCTGATATTCAGTCTGTTACTGGTCTGATATTCAGTCTGTTACTGGTCTGATATTCAGTCTGTTACTGGTCTGATATTCAGTCTGTTACTGGTCTGATATTCAGTCTGTTACTGGTCTGATATTCAGTCTGTTACTGGTCTGATATTCAGTCTGTTACTGGTCTGATATTCAGTCTGTTACTGGTCTGATATTCAGTCTGTTACTGGTCTGATATTCAGTCTGTTACTGGTCTGATATTCAGTCTGTTACTGGTCTGATATTCAGTCTGTTACTGGTCTGATCTTCTGTCTGTTACTGGTTCTGTCTGTTACTGGTCTGATCTTCTGTCTGTTACTGGTTCTGTCTGTTACTGATCTGATCTGCTGTCTGTTACTGGTTCTGTCTGTTACTGGTCTGATTTTCAGTCTGTTACTGGTTGTGTCTGTTACTGGTCTGATTTTCAGTCTTTTACTGGTTCTGTCTGTTACTGGTCTGATCT
>NW_015506342.1:315609-316259 GCF_001515645.1 Sinocyclocheilus grahami | reverse complement strand
TCTCTGACTATCGTCAATACACGATACTATCGTCTATCGGCACAAGCCTAGTCTGTTCGTTAAATGTCATTATTTCACTACTTTCTTGAATGCTTGGCCAGATTAATTACATCACTTTACCAAATTATTTAAGTTATTTAATTCATCCTAACAGCATAGGGTGGCCATATGTGCCAATTATATGGGGCACGTCCTGGCCAGGATTTTTATATTGTCTAAACCGTCCAAAGTAGTTTGACCAATAACACGCAGGTATTGTATATAATCAACCAATCGTGGTGCGTGAGAAGGTGATCTACAGAGAACGTTCAAAGCGATGCAAATACGCACGCTTGTTTGTTTGTTCATTCGACTTGAAGTGTCGCTGCTCCCCAATCATCGAATGACACCAAAGTACTGCGAGAGTGATTCAAAAGCATAAGGAGCCGTCTGCTCTGCTCTCTGTCATACAACGATCGATCTGCACAGTTCAAACAGCCAAAACCTGGCTATTTTAGGTAATATAGAAATCCTGGCAAAATGATCTGTATGGTCACCCTATAACAGCAGCTACAGCAAACGAACCATAACAACATCATAGTGGGCAATTAAAAAAAAACAACAAAAAAGTATTACACAGACAACACTTGCTCTCTCTCTCTCTCTCTCTC
>NW_015506342.1:315105-315319 GCF_001515645.1 Sinocyclocheilus grahami | reverse complement strand
TGAAGCAGGGTTCTGTGATCAGCAGTAAATCTCCATCCGAAGGCCTGAGAAACTCCAAATACGCCCCGCAGAAGAAAGGTAATGCACATCGTTCCAGGGTTGTGGCTAGAAAGGATACCGCTGCGGCCGGAAACTAACAATGAATGTGTACTTACATTATCTCAAATGATTCGAAGAATGTTTAAATCCAGAGAAATTAGCAATTTTAACTAGT
>NW_015506342.1:306230-314890 GCF_001515645.1 Sinocyclocheilus grahami | reverse complement strand
TTCTGTCTGTTACTGGTTCTGTCTGTTACTGATCTGATCTTCTGTTTGTTACTGGTTCTGTCTGTTTCTGGTCTGATCTTCAGTCTGTTACTGGTCTGATCTGCTGTCTGTTACTGGTTCTGTCTGTTACTGGTCTGATCTTCAGTCTGTAACTGGTTCTGTCTGTTACTGGTCTGATCTTCAGTCTGTAACTGGTTCTGTCTGTTACTGGTCTGATCTTCTGTCTGTTAATGGTTTTGTCTGTTACTGGTCTGATCACCCTATAACAGCAGCTACAGCAAACGAACCATAACAACATCATAGTGGGCAATTAAAAAAAAACAACAAAAAAGTATTACACAGACAACACTTGCTCTCTCTCTCTCTCTCTCTCGCTCGCTCGCTCGCTCGCTCGCTCGCTCTGTCCAGTAACTACTCAGTAATGACGCAACATCTGTTACTAGTTCTGAAGTGACTGTTTAGTTAGTAACATAGTCTTCAGAGAGTCTTTGTAGCTTGTAAAGACTAGACATCTAGTCCAGAGCTTCTGGTCTGTGTCAGTGTGGTAACGCTGTGCTGTCTGTGTGTAGATGATGTGCGAGGTGATGCCCACCATCAGCGAGGCGGAGGTCGGCAGTAACGGAGGCGGTCGGGGCCCCGGCTCTCCCGTGCAGACGGACTCTGAGGGCCACTTTGAGTCTCTGATGGTGTCTATGCTGGAGGAGAGAGACCGACTGCTGGACACGCTCCGAGAGACGCAGGAGAACCTGTGTGTGACGCAGAGCAAACTGCATGAGATCAGCCACGAGAGAGACTCACTCCAGAGACAGCTCAACAGCGCCCTGCCGCAGGTAACCGCTGGCACGTCTGTGTCTGTCAGGAGCTAAACCAACCGCTGCTCAACCACAGCAATTCAATACAGTGGAATTAGGGCTGCACGATTAATCGAATGCGATCGTCATGCGTATCTTTCAGTGAAGCAGGGTTCTGTGATCAGCAGTAAATCTCCATCCGCGGAAGCAGCGGAAGCGCTTGACTGTGGCATAATAAAAGCTCCGCTGCTTTACCCCACATACGCACGACTGGAAGCAGCGGAAGCGCTCGACTGTGGCATAATAAAAGCCCCGCTGCTTTCCAGCCGTGTGTCGCGCTCGTTCAGCGCCTCGTTTCGCTTCGACGGCTTTCAGCCTCACCCTGCTTAATTCTACTACGTTAATAAATCATTAGCTCATCCATGAACATGATTTCTGCCTGATGCATCGGCTGTGGGGATGAAGACCACAACTCCCATGATTCCACACTCAGTTACACCGTCATCAAACTACGCCTTTGTCTCTCTGTTTGTTTTGAATACGCGCCCTCTAGCGGCGAAAATTATGTATTGTGCCTTTAACATTGAATTATAAATATACTTTACTGTAATGAAAATTATAATAATAAGAACTGAGATAACATAGTCCTGTGTTTATTAGTCACGCTGAATCAATGAAAGCAGTTCAGTCTTCTGTTTCTTCTGCGGGGCATATTTGGAGTTTCTTCGCCCTCGAGAGTGCCCTCTGGCCTTCGGATGGAGATTTACTACTGAACCGTGCTTCACTGAAAGACATGCATGATGATCGCAGATTTTAAATCGCGATTGTGATTTCATTTCGATTAATCGTGCAGCCCTAAGTGGGATATAGACAGGGGTACACATGCGTGACCAAAATAAAAAGTGCGCTGTGGGAGTAAGTTCAGGCCGCTCATTTGTGTGCCGACATGGCTGACAGCTGTAAATGTGCAAATATATGCTGCAAATATTATAATATAGTAAATATTAGCATTTTATTTTTAAGTTTAATATAAAATAATTGAATTTTGTATTTAATACTCCCTTTTTGATTTAAAATAAAATAGCATTATCACACTTTATTATTTTGATTATTTTATTTTTAAAAAACAAAATAAAGTGCAATAATATTAATTTCACTATTAATATTTTTTTATATAGTTATATTTAATGGGTCACACAATGTGCAGAGGACCAAACCAGATCTCCAGGTGCTCTTATGAGAACCAGGCTGAAAAACTTATGTGCTCCCCTGAATATAGACCTAAAGCAATTCAAACAGCCTTTTGTTCCTTTAATAACCTAATTTTCCCGAAGTATTGGTGACATTACTGAGACTGTCCGTGAGCGCCGTCTTACTGACCGACTGATTCCGCTGAGTGCTGTTTGAGTTGGTGGATCACTGTGTGTCACTTCAAGCAGAATCCTGTCTAGAATCATGCTTTCTTGTGTTTTGTGGCGCTGAAGGAGTTTGCTGCTCTCACAAAAGAAGTGAATATGTGTCGAGAGCAGCTGCTGGAGCGAGAGGAGGAGATCGCCGAGCTGAAAGCAGAGAGAAACAACACACGCGTGAGTTCTCACACACATTTACTTACATGTACAAATGTGTTTGTTTTTATGTATTTATTTTATATATTTTTTTTATACGCTCGATTCAATCAAACTTGATTTTTTTCACTTTAAACACAGAAGAAAGTAGTGCAGATCAGCTTCTTTGCGTACAGTTTTATGGATCATCGCATCCACAGTTATTTCTTCAGTGCAGCACAGTGAATCTAACTTCTATAGCAGTGAATGGGAGACTGCCACAAATTATATTTTTTTGCATTGCCAGCCTTTAAAGTTGTTCAAATGAAGTTCTTAGCAATGCATATTACTAATCAAACATTAAGTTCTGATATATTTACGGTAGGACATTTACAAAATATCTTCATGGAACATGATCTTTACTTAATATCCTAATGATTTTTGGCATAAAAGAGAAATGTATAATTGTGACCCATGCAATGTATTGTTGGCTATTGCTACAAATATCCCCCAGCGACTTATGACTGCTTTTGTGCTGCAGGGACACATATAATACAAAGTATAGTGTTATAAATGTACACATTTTTTAAAAGGAAAATATAAAAAACTTTGGAGGATTTCTGATGCGGATGGCCGCTGAAACGCATCGTCACAGTCTTGTGAAAAGGCTCCGTGGTTCTTTATTCCAAGGCTGATATGATGATAAGGGTCGGCCAGTGTTTCTCCCTTTGGTCTGAGTGTGGTCTGTGTTGTGTTGGCTGCTGATCTCAGTTGTTGCTGGAGCATCTGGAGTGTCTGGTGTCGCGTCACGAGCGTTCTCTGAGAATGACCGTAGTCAAGCGTCAGGCTCAGTCTCCCGCCGGCGTCTCCAGTGAGGTGGAGGTGCTCAAGGCGCTCAAATCTCTCTTCGAGCACCACAAAGCCCTGGATGAGAAGGTACTGGCATCAGGAAGCTCACGTGTGTGCCGCTGGCGTGTTTGGGGTGTGCTTTACGTGTGGCGTGTTTGTTCTGATCAGGTGAGAGAGCGTCTGCGTGTGGCTCTGGAGAGATGCAGCATGCTGGAGGAGCAGCTCACAGCCGCTCATAAAGAGGTGAGACCACAGAACAATTAGAGCTGCAACAAAACATTATTTTGAGAATCAAGTGATCTAGCGATTATTACAACGGTTAATCAACTAATCGATGATTATTTCACAGATTAATCTGTAGGCTTTGTTGTATAATTCAGCTTTTATAAATGGTGAAAATATTGAGTTACACACATTCTAACTAAGAAATAATATAAGGCAATCATGTCAGCTTTTGAAAATTTCAAGCAATTATACTACTATTGTACAATTACAGTTGTCATAGTTAGTTTTTTAAATAATAATAAATAAATTTGGCACACAAAATGAGATGACAGACTGTATATGAAAAAACAACTCGTTCTGCCTAGCGCCTCCTAGTAAGTCATGGATGTGGAACAAAATAAAAGTACGTTTATTTTTGTATAAATTATTTTATTCAAAGCATTAGCTCTCTTAAAACACCTTACAGTGTTATGATAATCAAAACTGTCCTGAGCTAGATTAAGCTTTAATTTATGCAAACCAAACTGTCACTTTAATGTAATAAATTAGTTATTTATCTATTTTTGCATTCACTAATAAAAAGATTGTATTATTAGCTAGCTCCACACTGGATAGCTTTATAACAGAAAAGCAAGTTGTATTTCTGAAAGCGTCACCGACACTGTTTCTTTAATGTTTAATACTAGGGCTAAACGATTTTGGAAAATAATCTAATTGTGATTTATTTTTTACCAAGATTGCGATTTAATATGCAAAATTTTTTTTAAAGCTCTTTATGTTCTGTATTATTCAACAAAGACAAGCTATAAATCATTGTATAGTATGACCAACACACTATTAGATAGATTAAACATACATGTTCTTCTCTGTAGGCCAGGCCGATATGTTACGATGAAATTAGGTGATGCATGAAGATATGAATTACATTTTTATTTAACAACTACAATCACAGTATATTGACTGATTTGTTGAACTTCCAACCTTGTAAGCATGTAATAATTATGTTTAAATAGCCTGGTGTAAACATTAATATGAAAATCAGTAACAAATCACACAAACTAAAGTAGATTGCAGAAATATAAAAACACATCTGTTGCTTTAGCACACTACTTTAGGTCATTCAGTCACTGTAATAAACATATGTAAACATGTGCACTGCACTAAACACTGTCTGTTAACTTAAGACCAGTGGTCCTCAAACTTTTTTGGTCGCGCCCCCCTCAGACTACCAAATAATTTCACTAAACATTATGAAAAATGTATACTTTTTTTAATTTAAAAAACCTACAGGGAAAAAAACACCTGCATCACTTGAAACATTGAAAAATAGCATCGAGAGAATAACTTATTATTATTATTATTCTCTCGCTGTTATGTATTTATTTTGTGTGGGTTTCTTGCTGTGCGCTAAGGCATAGGACACACAGTCTGTCCTCCTCACCAACGACATTAAACACGTGTCTACACCGGACGCAGTGGCAAAATACAGTAGAACCCATTATAATCAGTGACGCTGTGCACACTGGATGCGGCGCGGCGCGACAAAACCCGACATTAAACTGATGCCTTGTTCTAATTATGACGTACTGACACAAAGTTAAAATGATTTTCAACGGTTGCTTTGTCGCGTCAGTGTAGAGCTGTAGCGGCGCGATGCACAACTGTAGCGTGCGGTATAGACACGGCGAGTGAAGCCGAGAGCGAGATATGCCTCCTCATAGTTTCTGCATTTAGCTTTTGAATGACCAGCACCTGCCTGGGTCTGTGCAACTTCACCTATAGCTTTTCTCTTCGCTTTCACAAACCGATCCATCTCCCATACTAATTACGTCCTTTGGCTGTTTACTGTTTTATTTCTTTTCTTTTTCTGCTGATGGCCCGCGCTCGACTTAAAGCAGCGCTGCTCAGACCGATGGGTGTGTGTCATCAAAGCACTGCGAGAGCTATAAGAGAGCGGACGGCTCCTTATGCTTTCTCTCACTCGCCGTACTTTGATGTCATACACCGATTGATCTTCAAGTCGAACACACCTCTTTACTCTCGCCTGTCACATGACTGTGTAATCGCAGCCTCTGCGATTGAAAAATATATTATATATTATAAATATAATATATAATATAATAATATTATCGCAAATGCAATTAATCGTTCAGCCCTATTTAATACCGTATTAAAGCTGCTTGCTTTAAACCAGTCTCTTGTATAAAGCACTATATCAATACATGTGACTTGACTGGAGTTCCGGCTGGAGAGCTCATGCAAACATATCCACATCGCTATGATCAGATGCTTTCTTAACTGCTGCTTTCTCACCGCTGTCATTTTCGTTGTGTTTTTTCCGCTATTGAGAGGAAAGTCACACATGCAGCAGTGTCTGGTTTGGCTGCGTTTACACTCCGACTCTCATACACGCCGTGTGTGTCTTCTCTTGAATTGCATCCAGGAGGGCTACAGCGCCACACTGGTCAAACCGCGTTACTGCAGCTCCTTACATTAGGTCACATGAGATCAAACGACTATTCTTCGACAAAAATATTTGTCAACAATTTTTTCTTGTCGATAATGTCAACGAATCGTTTCAGGCCTAATAACAATGTTGCTGTGGGTTAACGCTTGTTTCTGGGCTGTTGTAGCTGGTGTTTCTCAAGGAGCAGAGTAATCAGAAGAGGGTGATGATTGATGGATCAGCAGAAGTGAATCACAGCTCTGATGCAGCACCAAACACTAATGGCCAGCTAAACACCACGCGACCACAACTTACATGCTCCAAAAATCATCTGAAGAGTAATCGATATGCTGATTAACTGTAGGCTTCTATTCACATATAAACATGATCATGCATGGAGCTGTTTAACTTAAATATGTTTAACAGAAGCTCAGCTGCACTTTCTTGACATGCCACTGTACCGTCTGGCACTTTTCAACACAGTGTAAACAGACGGAACTTTATTTCTTCTCTTTCGGCCTGAGAACAGAAGAGTGATATTTTCAACAAAATAATACCAGGGTTCCCGCGGGTCCTTAAAAAGTCTTGCGTTTAGTTGTATCAAATTTAAGGCCATAAAAGGTTTTATTGTACATGAACGTCTTAATCATGATTTCAAGAGGCTTTAAACTTGGGGACGGAAAGACCAGAATTGCAATATGGCGTAATGTGACGATTAAACTTCAAAATGCTCTGATTTCATTGAATATGAGCGCTGCATGTTTCAGAGTCCGGTGCTGCGCTGATGTTATCAGGGGAACGCTTGTATTTCTGCTGTTCCAAAAGCGCCACCTGCTGCAGAGAATGAATGTGCATTTTCAATAAGCCTGTTGTTTTTGTTCAGACCGATGTGAAAATCCACCCACGGTTTTACCCTGCAACCACGCAGAGCTGTAAATGTGAAACTGGTGGATCGATAAAAAGATAATGCATTATAAAAATCTAAAAAGTGTTTGTTATTTAATTAATATAATAATTTATTGATAATAGTTTAAATTAATATAATAATTAATACTTTTAAAAAAAAGGTTTAAACAAAGGCTGAAATGTGAAGTGTATCATTTGATAAAACGTTGTATCTGAACTGTAAATTATGCTTTTTACAGTCATTTAACAGTTTAGTATGTTACTATAGACATTGTCCTACCCCGCTCATATGCTATTAATTTTATTTGTGCAGATCTTTAAAAAATCTTAAATTTGAGCTTAAAAATCCTGCAGAAACCCTGAATTCAATGAAAGCGTTTCTGTTGAACATACTGCAGTTTCATGAGGTCTTCATATTCCAGTGTAAAGCACAGTGTGTGTTCACAGCAGCGCTTGTCAGACGTCTCTATGGGTGCAGAGGAGGATTGTGGGAAGGACGGGGAGCTGCAGGAGGCGATGGACAGACAGAGTAAGGAGCTCCTGCACCTGAAGGAGCGTGTGGCGTCTCTCTGCAGCCACGTCGCTGAGCTGGAGGAGGATCTGGACACGGCCCGCAAAGACCTCATCAGGTCCGAGGACATCAACAGCCGCTTGCAGAGAGACTTACGAGAGGTACGACAGCAGAGCCGGCGTCCGCAGAGGAGCGCATCGAACGAGCCAGTTAGTGACCGCGTGTTTCTGTTGTTTCTCTCAGTCTCTGGCTCAGAAGGAAGACATGGAGGAGAGGATCACCACGCTGGAGAAGCGCTACCTAGCGGCTCAGAGAGAAGCCACGTCTGTCCACGACCTCAACGACAAACTGGAGAACGAGATCGCCAACAAGGACTCGCTGGTCTGCCAGGTCTGCAGCGCGTCAGCCGTCTTTATCACTCTTACTCTTAGAAAAATAGAGTGTTTGCGAGCCGCGCTGGCAGAATGAGTGTCTAATTTTGAGCTATGGGCAAAAGAAGTAAAAAATATCAGTTTCAGTCGAATTTGAGGTTTTCGCATTAAGCCCTCTTCTAGCGATCCCAGTGCTCCAAATAGTGATTAAACATCTAAAATGATCTTTATTTGCTTGTTTTCTGAGAGGAGTATCTTTTTCTCTGCTCACTTCTGGACGACTCAAGCTGTAGGTCTATTGTTGCAAAGTGAATATTCATATAGATTTCTCCATGACATGATTTTCAAACCCATGCTGATGAAAACAAAACGATCGCGCTCACTTACATTTGCAAAGCGCGTGCATAAGACGTGCCTCTCCGAGAGCGCGCAATCTCCCTATAAAGTACATTATTGCGAAATACATCTTGGCGAGATGCACACAAACATAATCTGTTACGTCTTGCATGAACGTTCAGTTAATGTTTGGGGAAAATCTGATGTGTAACATTATATTAGATGCATGCATTACAGTAGGTCTTAATATAGATCTGTCTCAATGTTAATCAGACATTAAAAGAAAAGACAGAATCACTCGCTGCTCTTGATTAAACTACTGTTTATTTGCGTCTTTGTTCTTATTTTTAATTACAAAGATAAAATAAAAAATAGCTATATTGTGATTTAATAATATAGTAATTATTATTTAGAAAAGAATTGGAGGAAAATATGCAACGTTGCTCATTCCGACTCATTTTGCCAGCACGGGTCACATTTATTCCAAGCAGTGGTGTTGGAGTCATCACTTACTGGTGTTGGGTTCTGGCTGTATTAATGTCACAGTGATTATCCGTGTGTTTGTGATTAACCAGTCGTGATGGGTCATGAGTTCAGGCTGATGTGTGTGTGTGTGTGTGTGTGTGTGTGTGTGTGTGTGTCTCTGTGTGTGTGTGTGTGTCTCTGTGTGTGTGTGTGTGT
>NW_015506342.1:300609-306185 GCF_001515645.1 Sinocyclocheilus grahami | reverse complement strand
GTGTGTGTCTGTCTGTCTCTGTGTGTGTGTGTGTGTGTGTGTCTCTGTGTGTGTGTGTGTGTGTCTCTGTGTGTGTGCGCGTGTGCGTGCGTGTGTGTGTCTCTGTGTGTGTGTGTGTGAGACTGTGTGTGTGTGACTGTGTGTGTGTGTCTCTGTGTGTGTGTCTCTGTGTGTGTGTGTCTCTGTGTGTGTGCGCGTGTGCGTGCGTGTGTGTGTCTCTGTGTGTGTGTGTGTGTGTGTGTGTGTGTGTCTCTGTGTGTGTCTCTGTGTGTGTCTCTGTGTGTGCGTGTGTGACTGTGTGTGTGACTGTGACTGTGTGTGTGACTGTGCGTGTGTGACTGTGTGTGTGTGACTGTGTGTGTGACTGTGTGTGTGCGTGCACGCTTGTGTGTGTGCGTGCACGCTTGTGTGTGTGCGCTCGTGCGTGTGTGCGCGCTCGTGTGTGTGTGTGTGTGTGTGTGCGCATGTGTGTGTGTGCGTGTGCGCAGATGGAGGACAAGGGCAGGCAGCTGCAGGAGCGTCTGGAGCTGGCGGAGCAGAAGCTGCAGCAGATGCTGCGTAAGGCCGAGACGCTGCCGGAGGTGGAGGCAGAGCTGGCTCAGAGGGTCGTGGCCCTCACTAAGGTACGGCTCTCTCTCACACACACACACACACACACACACACACATATGCTGTCAGCGGCCCAGAATCTGGCTGTGATTCCACTGTTGGCCTCCCTGGAACAAAGTCACACAGCCACACCGTTTAGAGAAGACGGAAACTGCTGTTTGTTTTCTATTAGAATACTGCAGTGATATTTGACCACTGATTAGTGATAACAGTGTGACAGTAGTTTATTCTACTTTTTGTTTAGCGTGCACATCATAAACCTGTTTTTGATCTTTTTCATGTAAAATAGGACACACATTCCGTCCTGTCTGCTCCTGATTATTTGTGATCACAGGACTCCACAAAACAACTTTGGAGTTTTCTTTTTGTAACTTGCATAGAAATGTCTGTTTAATTCGTTTTGTGGTGTGAATGTAATTCCTTAACACCTGCATGTGGTCTGAGTGTTTAACTCACACATGGGGCTTTCTTGTAAATAAAAAAAATTTATAAAATTGGCTTTCTAGTTGTGCGTTAAATGAAAGATTTCATTAAGATCATTCGTCTGCTAACTGAGTGAAAATGTGAGCCGGTGTTGTGTGTTCCTGATGTGAATGAGTGAGTGCTGTAGTGAGTTGATCAGTCACACTGGTAGTTTATTTAGTGAAATGTGTGAGATGGACACCGATGTAAGAGGAACATCAGCGCAGATGGGAGGATCTGTGTGTTTAACAGAGTAATGAAGCCACTGCGGTGTTTTTACTTACTGCATCTTCACTTCCTGTCGTCTAGTTCCTTTTCTCCTCTTTAATTGTCGTTTCTGTTTTTCATAGAGCTCAAATCTTTCTCGTGTTCCCTCTCCTCCTCTGTATATGACCGCAGCTCTGTCTGTCTCTCTCCCGTGTGTGAGTGTGAGTGTGAGTGTGAGTGTGAGTGTGAGTGTGAGTGTGAGTGTGTGTGTGTGTGTGTGTGTGTGAGTGTGCGCGTGCGCGTGTGGCGCTCTGCGTGCAGTGTCTCAGGACAGTCGCTCACAGATGAAGGTACACGAGCTCACGCTGTCGTTCTGACTCGGGTGTAGGGCTGTCAAAATGGCTAAAAAACTACATTCGAATCTTGCACTTAAATATTATCAATATTCTAATTATATTCAGATTTGAAAGGCATAATTTCAGTTAGGGGGGAAAAAAGCTTTTGGCTTCTCTCCTGAGGCCACAAGAGGGAGCATCGGGCAAAATATTACTAATGCACGTTTCTTCAAAGCAATAAAATAACACAACTATCTGTGAAAAAAGTGCATAATCTTTATAAACCATCATGTATGCATATTTTAATACAAATGGAAGAAAGCCAATCACACAGAGTACTTTTTTCATTTAAAAACCGTGGGATGGGGGAAAAAACGTCTCAAAGCATGTTTTTTAAAAGTTGAACTCGCATTAATTTTACATGGCGTTGTAAACATGCGTCTCTCTTGTGCGAGACACGAGTGCAGCGGTGATAGATGTCCCTCTAGAAAATGCGATAAATATGCGTTCTGTGTGAACGGCTTGGCTTCAGTTTTGACGTAAACAACATCATCTCCGCATCGATGTTCCTAAAATTCGAATGCAACGTTTTTGCCTCCGAATGTGGAATATTCGAAATCTTTATTTTTATTTTTATTTGACAGCCCTACTCGGGATGCACATTTCAAGTCATTTTCTAGTCGAGCACTTGGGTCAAAAGAATCAGTTCCGAATGACTGAGATGTGAATGCCACATTTAGTTGGTGAACACTTTAAAAAGAAGCTGTTTCATCTTCTTAACCTGGTAACAGCAGTGCAGAAACAGCAACTCTTACTTTCCTTCTGAAGCGCTGATCCTGTAACCTGGAGCGAGTACTCGACTAGTCGTCACTTGTGCACATCCCTGACTCTGCCTGATGGTGGTGTGGTTGTGATCTGGTTCATGCTGGCGTCTGTCAGGAGTCCCATCGTTCCACCCGTGTGAACCCAGCACAGGAGCGCCACACTGAGATCATTCACACATCCGTTTGTCTTCACTAGCTCCAGACACGGCGCACAACTTTCGCTCGTGAACGTTCAGCTTCTCACAGCATGATGAGCGGTTCTGTCTTTCTCTTGGGTTTGCTGCTGATGTAGTTTCTCATGCGTGTCTCTGGCAGGCGGAGGAGCATCATGGGAATGTGGAGGAGCGTCTCAGACAGCTGGAGGCTCAGCTGGAGGAGAAGAACCAGGAGCTGCTCAGGGTGAGTGATCTTCAGACCTCGCTCGCGTTCAGCGGTGCTGCCACCAGTGTTGCGGGGGACGCATTACAAGTAACACGACTTACGGAATCTGATTACTTTTAAGTAACTAGTAAAGTAACGCATTACTTTTTAATTTAGAAGGAAATATCTGAGTTACTTTTTCAAATCAGTAACATAGTTACTTAGTTTCCATGTGTTGAGTGACAGCTCTGGTGTTGCCATGGAGACAGAAATCAGGAGTGAGTGCAGAGTGTTGTGTGTGAACATGATCTTACTGTAGCTCTAGACTCAATATCAACATGTGTTTACTCATCTCACTGCACACAAACACATTCAGTGCTCCTCACAATCAATACATACTGTCCAATGCAAACTCAGAATATTATACTGTACAAATCTGCAATAAATAATTAAATATGTTAAATAAGACAAACATCATTTATGTATGTAATCCCATTTTATTAACCGATGTCTTTGCTGCTGACCTTCGATCCAATTCAACCGTACTAATGAGCAAAAATTACACATTTGTGTTATTGCTGAATAGTGTTGAACGTTCTTCTGCTGCTCATATTCTTCATGTGGTTAGTTTGAGCGGCGCCCTCTACTGTACAGACGAGACTTTACATTTCCTTCAGCCCGAGGTGTATTCATTTAACTTTTGCTGTGAAAAGGGCTTTACATTTGTAAAATAACTTTTTTTTTATATTAAAAACAAACATGCAAGCCCTGCCCAGATTTAAAAAGTAACTCCAAAGAAACGTAACGCATTACTTCCCATAAAAAGTTGCGCAATTAGTTGCTTTTTTAGGGAGTAATGCAGTATTGTAATGCATTACTTTTAAAAGTAACTTTCCCCAGCACACGTCAGACTCACTCACTGTAGTGTAGTGTAAACACAACAGCTGCTTTACTTTTCTATGGTGTTTTAAGGCCCGTCAGCGAGAGAAGATGAACGAAGAGCACAACAAACGTCTGTCGGAGACGGTGGACAAACTGCTGTCCGAGTCCAACGAGAGGCTGCAGCTGCACCTGAAGGAGCGCATGTCTGCGCTGGAGGACAAGGTGCGACTCGAACCACACGTCACTAGTCCCAGACCGAGACACAGTCAGGCCGATGTATGCACTGCCGCTTATTAATGATCACCATACGCACTGAAAGTTCCTGTCTGGCAGATGAGCGGGACGCGGGACTTTTATTTTGACAAGACTGAGAATGCTGGCCCCTGAGCGCACAGAGCTCCTGTTCTCTGTCTTCATTACTTTAACAGAGTCGTTAATGAGTGCTCTGTTAGTTACTGTGATTACTTTCTTTTAATTCATATTTTTAGCAATCTCTTTGTTTTGTAAAATGATTTTGGACATTTTTTACTGTCTGACTGACGCTTGTCTCGCGTGTGTGTGTGTGTGTGTGTGTGTGTGTGTGTGTGTGTGTGTGTGTGTGTGTGTGTGCGCGCGCGTGTGTGTGCGCGTGTGTGTGACGTAGAACACTCTGATTCGGGACCTGGAGCACACCAAGAAGCTGATAGAAGAGGCTCATCATGAGAAGGTCAGTGTGTGCTGCTCGTTCACTCATGCGCATCTCGTCAGTAAAGCCGGTTCTGTGATCAGTAGTAAATATCCATCATGTGAAAATACCACATTTAATAACGTGTTTTTTCTCCAAACTCACTTCATAACGTCAGCCGGGTGTTTGGAATAAATCCTTCTGTGAGATGAAGTGGCTTCTTACACAGAATAAGACACGCAGCATATTTCATAGGATTTAAGCAGTGATAAAAGCATTGCATTATTATATACTTTATTATAAGGAAAATTATAATAATTATTATAAGAACTCCGATAAACCATATATTGTTGCAGTCCTCGTGCTGTATCAATGAAAGCAGTTCAGTCTTCTGTTTCCTGGAACGATGTGCATTACCTTTCTTCTGCGGGGCGTATTTGGAGTTTCTCTGGCCTTCAGATGGAGATTTACTGCTGATCACAGAACCCTGCTTCACTGACGAGATACGCAGCTTCTGCCTAATTGCGATTGCGTTTTAATTTAGATTTATGGTGCAGCCCTATGCTCTGCTGTGATTTGTTTGCTCACGAGTGTGGATCTGTGACCGCAGGAGCAGCTGCTCATCCAGATCGAGAGCATGAGGACCGAACACGAGCGCGGCCGCAGCAGGAGCAACTCTCTGCTGCATCATGGGTAACTCCAGGACTCTAATGAGAATCAGCTGCGCTCGGAGCTTTGCGCTGATGTGGGCTGTGTTTCCCGCAGGCGCAGTACGCCGGACTTCAGGTACCCGGTGTCGGTGTCGTCAGCGATGGACAGTCACTGCAGTGGAGCGCTGGTGCTCAGACGACCGCAGAAGGGCCGCGTGTCTGCGCTGCGAGACGAGCCCTCGAAGGTGAGCGTGGGTTAGACTGTGACAGACATCAGCATCTAGAATATAAGCTCTATCGGGACAGATGATGAAACATGTGTTTCCATGATTTATTCACGGTGGAGAAGAGAGTTCTGTGATCCTCATGTGTTCAGTCTCATATAAACATAATGGGCTTGGACAACTAATAAATATACAGTCAAAACAAAAATTATTAAGACACCTTCAACATTTCTCACATTATATCACAGTTTATTTGTTATAATTTAGAAAATGATAATAAAATATCTCAAGAACTCTGAGTTAAACTGAGTCAGAACAAATTCATCTTTTTGTGTGTGTGTGTCTGTCTGTCTGTCTGT
>NW_015506342.1:296124-300432 GCF_001515645.1 Sinocyclocheilus grahami | reverse complement strand
GTGTGTGTGTGTGTGTGTGTGTGTGGGGTGTTGTGTAGTAATGTGTGTGTGTGTGTGTGTGTGTTGTGTCGTAGTGTGTGTGTGTGTGTGTGTGTGTGTCCAGAATTACCGCTCTGAGCCGTGTGTTCGGCGGGGTGTAGTGTATAGCAGTCCTCTGCTGACCTGTACTCCCGTGTTTGTGCAGGTATCGCCCACAACTGACTGAATGATTGTGTGCTTTTCAAAAATAAAACCCTTGACCTTGGAAGCTGTACAGGAAGTTTACTGAAGCACTTCCTGCTCCATTCCCTCGACGGGCCAGCGAGGAAATGAGCAGTTAGACCTTGAGAAGATCAAGCTAAACGCCTGTTTACTCTGGACTCGAGCTTTATTCAGAAAAATGTCATCACTAGCTGTGATTCAGTAGCTGATGAACGCTCGGCTTGGTTTTCATTTATAAATTAATATTTAGTTTTAAATAATGCCAATAAGTCTTCATGATTTGTCATTCAGCACTAATACAAATAACATGCAACAGACCAAAGAAAGACACAGCGCTTTTAGATTTTCATGTGTTTTACATCAGCATCACGTGATGCACAGAAAACAACAAGATCATGAAATGTAAAATCAAACTACTTGCTTTATAAACAACACATGTAATAAAATCCAGGATTAGACAGCAGAAGGCGCCCGTAGTAGACTGCATTGTTCACATGCTCCGCAGATTTGCCTCTGATTGGTTGCAGTGGTTCAAAAACACGTTAAAAGAAACCTTTGGTGCTCTTCGCAGAACACTTCCACAAATTAAAACCTTTATTGCATTTATTAACACATTTAGTCCCTTTTTCCCCCATAATATAACGCCTTCATTCTGTAGATTTAATTGATAGATTTATATATTAATTTAAATGTATATTTAGATATTTAACTGAATTTGTTGCAGTTGTATGGTAGAATTTCATTGTAGTTCAGAAATTTGATCAGTGAAATGAAAGTGTCAAGCCCCGTCTGCTGCTTTAAATTCTCCAGCTCGTTACAGCAGGATGGATTCTGATTGGTTGTCAATGTTTGTATTGTTCATCAGCTGAAAAAAATCGCTCTGAAAGTGATTCCAAAGATATCGTCTCTCTGTGCCTTTAGCGTTATAGCTGTGGTGTGGATTTTTAGAACTAGAGAGTGAGAGTGAGAGTGAGTGAGAGTGAGTGAGAAATAGTGAGAGCGAGTGAGAGCGAGTGAGAGCCAGTGAGCGTGTGAGTGAGAGCGTGAGCGTGTGTGTGAGCGTGTGTGTGAGTGTGAGAGAGTGTGAGAGAGTGTGAGAGAGTGTGTGTGAGGGTGTGTGAGGGTGTGTGAGGGTGTGTGAGGGTGTGTGAGGGTGTGTGAGGGTGTGTGAGGGTGTGTGAGGGTGTGTGAGGGTGTGTGAGGGTGTGTGAGGGTGTGTGAGGGTGTGTGAGGGTGTGTGAGGGTGTGTGAGGGTGTGTGAGGGTGTGTGAGGGTGTGTGAGGGTGTGTGAGGGTGTGTGAGGGTGTGTGAGGGTGTGTGAGGGTGTGTGAGGGTGTGTGAGGGTGTGTGAGGGTGTGTGAGGGTGTGTGAGGGTGTGTGAGGGTGTGTGAGGGTGTGTGAGGGTGTGTGAGGGTGTGTGAGGGTGTGTGAGGGTGTGTGAGGGTGTGTGAGGGTGTGTGAGGGTGTGTGAGGGTGTGTGAGGGTGTGTGAGGGTGTGTGAGGGTGTGTGAGGGTGTGTGAGGGTGTGTGAGGGTGTGTGAGGGTGTGTGAGGGTGTGTGAGGGTGTGTGAGGGTGTGTGAGGGTGTGTGAGGGTGTGTGAGGGTGTGTGAGGGTGTGTGAGGGTGTGTGAGGGTGTGTGAGGGTGTGTGAGGGTGTGTGAGGGTGTGTGAGGGTGTGTGAGGGTGTGTGAGGGTGTGTGAGGGTGTGTGAGGGTGTGTGAGGGTGTGTGAGGGTGTGTGAGGGTGTGTGAGGGTGTGTGAGGGTGTGTGAGGGTGTGTGAGGGTGTGTGAGGGTGTGTGAGGGTGTGTGAGGGTGTGTGAGGGTGTGTGAGGGTGTGTGAGGGTGTGTGAGGGTGTGTGAGGGTGTGTGAGGGTGTGTGAGGGTGTGTGAGGGTGTGTGAGGGTGTGTGAGGGTGTGTGAGGGTGTGTGAGGGTGTGTGAGGGTGTGTGAGGGTGTGTGAGGGTGTGTGAGGGTGTGTGAGGGTGTGTGAGGGTGTGTGAGGGTGTGTGAGGGTGTGTGAGGGTGTGTGAGGGTGTGTGAGGGTGTGTGAGGGTGTGTGAGGGTGTGTGAGGGTGTGTGAGGGTGTGTGAGGGTGTGTGAGGGTGTGTGAGGGTGTGTGAGGGTGTGTGAGGGTGTGTGAGGGTGTGTGAGGGTGTGTGAGGGTGTGTGAGGGTGTGTGAGGGTGTGTGAGGGTGTGTGAGGGTGTGTGAGGGTGTGTGAGGGTGTGTGAGGGTGTGTGAGGGTGTGTGAGGGTGTGTGAGGGTGTGTGAGGGTGTGTGAGGGTGTGTGAGGGTGTGTGAGGGTGTGTGAGGGTGTGTGAGGGTGTGTGAGGGTGTGTGAGGGTGTGTGAGGGTGTGTGAGGGTGTGTGAGGGTGTGTGAGGGTGTGTGAGGGTGTGTGAGGGTGTGTGAGGGTGTGTGAGGGTGTGTGAGGGTGTGTGAGGGTGTGTGAGGGTGTGTGAGGGTGTGTGAGGGTGTGTGAGGGTGTGTGAGGGTGTGTGAGGGTGTGTGAGGGTGTGTGAGGGTGTGTGAGGGTGTGTGAGGGTGTGTGAGGGTGTGTGAGGGTGTGTGAGGGTGTGTGAGGGTGTGTGAGGGTGTGTGAGGGTGTGTGAGGGTGTGTGAGGGTGTGTGAGGGTGTGTGAGGGTGTGTGAGGGTGTGTGAGGGTGTGTGAGGGTGTGTGAGGGTGTGTGAGGGTGTGTGAGGGTGTGTGAGGGTGTGTGAGGGTGTGTGAGGGTGTGTGAGGGTGTGTGAGGGTGTGTGAGGGTGTGTGAGGGTGTGTGAGGGTGTGTGAGGGTGTGTGAGGGTGTGTGAGGGTGTGTGAGGGTGTGTGAGGGTGTGTGAGGGTGTGTGAGGGTGTGTGAGGGTGTGTGAGGGTGTGTGAGGGTGTGTGAGGGTGTGTGAGGGTGTGTGAGGGTGTGTGAGGGTGTGTGAGGGTGTGTGAGGGTGTGTGAGGGTGTGTGAGGGTGTGTGAGGGTGTGTGAGGGTGTGTGAGGGTGTGTGAGGGTGTGTGAGGGTGTGTGAGGGTGTGTGAGGGTGTGTGAGGGTGTGTGAGGGTGTGTGAGGGTGTGTGAGGGTGTGTGAGGGTGTGTGAGGGTGTGTGAGGGTGTGTGAGGGTGTGTGAGGGTGTGTGAGGGTGTGTGAGGGTGTGTGAGGGTGTGTGAGGGTGTGTGAGGGTGTGTGAGGGTGTGTGAGGGTGTGTGAGGGTGTGTGAGGGTGTGTGAGGGTGTGTGAGGGTGTGTGAGTGTGGGGGTGTGTGTGAGCGTGTGTGAGCGAGTGAGTGAGCGAGTGAGAGAGAGTGTGAGAGAGTGCCTCCATCAATCAATGAAGAGAACACAACCAAGTCTTGCCCCATATTTTTTCCGTTTTTGATGTTTAATTTGATATACAACGCAATGCAAAAAAAAATAAAAAATTCTAAAGAAGACTGTTGCATTCAGAGATGAGTCTGATGATTCACAGCTGCTTTAAATGGACAGTTCACTTGAAAATGACAGCTGTCATCATTTTGTCCCCTGAAACTTGTTTCCAAACGTACTTTCTGTTGTGGAACATAAAAGATATGATGAAAGTCAATTGGAGTTTAACAGCAACACTTTTTATTTTTTGCGTTCCACAGAAGTCAGTCGTACAGTTTTGAAACGATGTGAGGGAGATTGAATGATGGCAGAACACACAACACTCCCATAGACTGATGTCTAATTCATTATTAAATCAATATGTCTTTAAGTATTATTTTATACCTTACATTTTAGAAAGAAACATTTTTATCAAATTGAAAGTTGGTGACAAATTATCCTGTTCTATCAGTCCTAGTGCAAACATGTGTTTAATGCTGCTGTGTAACGTGCTTGTGTTTGTGTCTAGTGCGCACAAGACGATAAAGCCACTATCAGATGTGAGACGTCTCCTCTGTCCACACCGTCCTCCGTGAGACTCCATAAAGGAGCGCTGCACACCGCCAGCCACGAGGACATCAGAGACATACGGGGGTCAGTCGCACACCCACAGCGTTATAGTGATGAGGATCGTTCATACAGGAGCAGAGATGTGACATGTGTCTCTATGTCTCTGTGTCTCTGTCTGTCTGTCTGTCTGTGTCTGTGTGTG
>NW_015506342.1:262165-295386 GCF_001515645.1 Sinocyclocheilus grahami | reverse complement strand
TGTCTGTGTGTGTCTGTCTGTCTGTGTCTGTGTGTGTGTGTGTGTGTGTGTGTGTGTGTGTGTGTGTCTGTCTGGTCTGTCTGTCTGTGTGTGTGTGGTGTCTGTGTGTCTCTGTCTGTCTGTCTGTGTCTGTGTGTGTGTGGTGTCTGTGTGTCTCTGTGTCTCTATCTGTCTGTGTGTAGCCCAAACTCAGGGTAAGTGAGCGCACACCGTCTTGATGAAAACACCTGCATGTCTCAGGCTTGCTGTGATGCGCTCGAGCTCTGCTAACATCCTGACCTTACAAACACGCGTCTGCTCCGCTAACGAGATCTAAATCTCACCTTACGGTAATATCGCGATATGACGTCCATGATACGATATTTATTGCGATATAAAAAAATAAAAAAAAGACGAAGAATTTGAAAAAATTAAACTTTCTGTTCATTTTAAAGTTAAGTTATTCTATCTAATGCACTTTGAGAGTTAAAAATTAAGAGCTTCAACCCATGTTCCTGACTAATGAACGAAGAGTGCGCTTCGCTTTGAAACACGCAATTCAGACGGGATCAGTTCAGCCGTGTGCCGCATGAGTTTGCTCTGTGCTTTGATGAGGATCTTGAGTAAGAACAGCAGCTGCAGGGACTGACCTCTGCTGAAGTGCATTATGGGTCTCAGCCTCGTTCAGGCTGTGGTTTAGTCCTAGACCAAATGCTTCTCTTTATTCTTCAGCATGATCTGATGCATGTTTATCTGCCTTCTCCTTTCATCTTAATGCTTCAGTAGCAGCAAAACAAACAGACCTGAGAGTCAGATGTGGTGCTTTTACGTTGCCTTCAGAAGGTGTACTGCCACTTTCTCTGCAGTTTGTCATGAAATGTTTCCAAACATCTTGTTTAGAGAAGAATGAAGAAAATGAGGAATATTTGTCCCAGTGTGCAAACATAGATTCAAGATTCACCCTCTATCCTGACAAAGAGAGATGGTTCACCCAAAAATAGACAACAAATCTAAGTTACTCCCCCTTTTATCATTAAAAACGAGAAGTGTTCGGTAGTGTTGGTGTTGAGATGGTTTGGAAAGTTAGGATGCTGTCTGGTGTGCGAACTCATGGATTCGCTTGTGATGAAGAATCTGAATCCCAGCTTGTTCTGGCGATGTTTCTCTGATTTGATGATGGAAGTGAAGTCTGGGTACTCCCTCTGCTGTTTCCTCACTGCACGCACTTCTTCTCCATACTCTGTCTGTATCATTCTGACATGTTTGGACCGTGAAGCGTGCTCTCTGCACATGCGTGCGTGCTCATGATGTGTGTGCTCATGATGTCTTGTTTGTGTTTCAGACATGAGTTGCTGGAGGAAGCCTGTCGACAGGGTCTGCCCTTCGCTCTCTGGGACGGTCCCAGGGTGGTGGTGTGGCTCGAGGTACAAATACTGGCTGAATTACACCTTTATATCACTGCTGCATCGTCTGGAAAACATTTCACATGCAACAGCAGACCATCGCAGCTGTGAAATGGCACGACATAACAGCTGCTCATTTATTTAATTAATTATGTATTTTTTTTATATATTCCCATAACAGCAACCTAGTTGTTCGGAATTTGCTTGGTGAGCTCATCAACTGTAATAATAACATACATTAAAATACATATGCATAAATGCATCTATACATATGTCGTATCAGTTACAAAGAGTGAAATGCAGAGGCATAGACACTAGAGGATTTAAGAGCATGCACAATCCTACAAAAAGTGCTGTTCAGAAAACGTGTGGACTTGGTTTTAATTGCTCTGCCTGAAGGAAGAGGTGTAAAGAGGTGTCTGGCTGAATGTAAGGGATCTTTCAGGATTGTTAGACCTTTTTTCTGCAAACGTGAGACATGGATCTCATCAATAGTGGGAAGATCACAACCAATAATTTTCGAGTTATATTACTAATCTGACTTCTCTGCTGAGCTGTGGAGCTACCAAACCACACTACAAGTGAGAAAGGCAGCACGCTTTCAATGACAGCTCTTTAGATACGCCAAACGTTTTAAGCTGTCTTAAGAAAAAAGCCTTTGATGTTTTTTTAGTGACGCCTCTTTGGTTGTCATTCCACTTTAACGTCGCAGAGATGGCAGTCCCGAGAAACTTAAAACATTGAACATTTTCAGTGTCCTGACCTTTAATAAACAATAGCAAGACAGCATTTGTCCGCCGTCGGAAATCAAACACCAGTTCCTTTGTTTTTAGGACATTTAACTTCAGACTATGAGTACAGCTCCATTCAAACAATGTAGAAACCTCCCTTCTGTAGTCCGATTGTGCATGCGCGTGTGAGTGTGTGCGTTTGTGTGTGAGTGCGCGTGTGAGTGTGTGCGTGCGTGCGTGTGTGTGTGTGTGAGTGCGCGCATGCGAGAGAGAGAGAGAGTGTGTGTGTGTGAGTGCGCGCATGCGAGAGAGAGAGAGAGTGTGTGTGTGTGAGTGCGCGCATGCGAGAGAGAGAGAGAGTGTGTGTGTGTGAGTGCGCGCATGCGAGAGAGAGAGAGAGTGTGTGTGTGTGAGTGCGCGCATGCGAGAGAGAGAGAGAGTGTGTGTGTGTGAGTGCGCGCATGCGAGAGAGAGAGAGAGTGTGTGTGTGTGAGTGCGCGCATGCGAGAGAGAGAGAGAGTGTGTGTGTGTGAGTGCGCGCATGCGAGAGAGAGAGAGAGTGTGTGTGTGTGAGTGCGCGCATGCGAGAGAGAGAGAGAGTGTGTGTGTGTGAGTGCGCGCATGCGAGAGAGAGAGAGAGTGTGTGTGTGTGAGTGCGCGCATGCGAGAGAGAGAGAGAGTGTGTGTGTGTGAGTGCGCGCATGCGAGAGAGAGAGAGAGTGTGTGTGTGTGAGTGCGCGCATGCGAGAGAGAGAGAGAGTGTGTGTGTGTGAGTGCGCGCATGCGAGAGAGAGAGAGAGTGTGTGTGTGTGAGTGCGCGCATGCGAGAGAGAGAGAGAGTGTGTGTGTGTGAGTGCGCGCATGCGAGAGAGAGAGAGAGTGTGTGTGTGTGAGTGCGCGCATGCGAGAGAGAGAGAGAGTGTGTGTGTGTGAGTGCGCGCATGCGAGAGAGAGAGAGAGTGTGTGTGTGTGAGTGCGCGCATGCGAGAGAGAGAGAGAGTGTGTGTGTGTGAGTGCGCGCATGCGAGAGAGAGAGAGAGTGTGTGTGTGTGAGTGCGCGCATGCGAGAGAGAGAGAGAGTGTGTGTGTGTGAGTGCGCGCATGCGAGAGAGAGAGAGAGTGTGTGTGTGTGAGTGCGCGCATGCGAGAGAGAGAGAGAGTGTGTGTGTGTGAGTGCGCGCATGCGAGAGAGAGAGAGAGTGTGAGTGTGTGTGTGTGTGTGTACCTGGTTTTTCTATTCTGGTGGGGACTTAAATGCACACAGACTCATGGGGACTCGTGTCACGGTGGGGACCTAAATTGAGGTCTCCACGGGTAAACAAGCTAATAAATCACACAGAATGAATTTTTTTTGAAAATCTAAAAATGCACAAAGTCTCCTGTGAGGGGTAGGTTTAGGGGTAGGGTTGGTGTAGGGCGATAGAATATACGGTCTGTACAGTATAAAAAGCATTACGCTTATGGAGAGTCCCCACAAGGATAGCAGACCAGACATGTGTGTGACGAGTTGTGGTAATTCCTAAGGAGAACACAGTTGCAGTTTCAGTGGAATGTGGCACAGGGAGAGGCTGATGAGGAGGAAGTGAAAGCTCAAGTGTTTGTAATGCCGTCAGTCTCGAGATTCTCATTGGCCCGGACCTAAATTGAGGTCTCCACGGGTAAAGAAGCTAATAAATCACACAGAATGAATTTTTTTTGAAAATCTAAAAATGCACAAAGTCTTCTGTGAGGGGTAGGGTTGGTGTAGGGCGATAGAATATACGGTCTGTACAGTATAAAAACCATTACGCTTATGGAGAGTCCCCACAAGGATAGCAAACCAGACATGTGTGTGACGAGTTGTGGTAATTCCTAAGGAGAACACAGTTGCAGTTTCAGTGGAATGTGGCACAGGGAGAGGCTGATGAGGAGGAAGTGAAAGCTCAAGTGTTTGTAATGCCGTCAGTCTCGAGGTTCTCATTGGCCCGTGTTGTTGTTGTTGTGTTCTCTCAGCTGTGGGTCGGGATGCCTGCGTGGTATGTAGCGGCGTGCCGTGCTAATGTGAAGAGCGGAGCCATCATGTCTGCCCTGTCTGACACCGAGATCCAGCGCGAGATCGGCATCAGCAACCCTCTTCACCGCCTCAAACTACGCCTCGCCATTCAGGAGATCATGTCTCTCACCAGCCCGTCAGCGCCACCTACCTCCAGAACGGTAGGAAACACACGATCCATTAAAGAACCCTCTAATATATCAGCGCTCGGTTCCTGGAGGTTTTGCTCTCAGATCAGTCTAATAGAAACTGAAGCAGAGTGTGTAGAGCTGCGTGATCAATCCACATCATGGCATCACTCAGCGATGATCGGATCCTAAAGGCTGTGATGTAGTGTTTCAGAGCGACTCGGTTCACCGTAAATCATGCATCTGCTCTGAGTCTGAGTCGCTTTCACATGCATTTGGGAACTCATCATGAGCCAACCATCTTCACAAACGTTTATCAACAAAAGAGAAGATTCAAAGGCTTCCAGCAGTTTTCCATCAAAACTAAAGTTTGATGAAAATTAAATTAAGACCGCAATAAATATTAGTATTATAATTTTACACTAGTAATTTTTTTTTTGTTGCTATTTTACAGTGAAATATTTCTTATTTTGTTTCTGTGCAGTAATTGGTGTAGTTTTATTTAGTAGTAGTAGTAGTAATAATAATTATTAATAGCATCATTATTACTATAATTTATAGCCATATTGATACATAACAACATTTTGGCCAAATTTGCAGCCCTATAAACAACCACAACAAACTTGGAATTTTTTTATCACGTTTTAAATCAAATTTTTTGCCAGATCATCTGAGGGTTATTTGATTCATTAGTTCAGGCGTCTCGTTGTGAAATCCTCAGGTTTCTGGCCTGAAACTGATATTGGTAAACTTTACCACGCTTCTGCTGCTCCGGTTGGTTTTTACCGTAGTACGTGTCTGTTCTCTCGCACGCCTCACACATTAACCCCTGATGGGATGTTTGTGATCGCTTTACTAATGTTCCCGCAGCTCAATAACAGACTCTTCTGCTCTCCTAATGTCTTCTTTCACTCCGTCTTTCCTCACTCACGGATTTCTGTAGTCTTCTGGAAATGTCTGGCTCACACACGAGGAGATGGAGAGTTTGGCCGCCACGCCGCTCACGGTCAGTCACTGTCAGCGTCACGCTAATGCTAATGCGTGTTTGTGCTTCGCTGCTCGCTGTAGTCGTTTTACTGTGTCACGTTATGTTCTTATTCCACTACTGACTCCCCTCTCGCTCCACATGCTAACCTGCTAACACCAGGAGGATGAGGAGGGCAGCTGGGCCCAGGTTTGAACCTCAGTCTTTCTCTTCTGATGTCTGGAGAGCAGACACCTCATGAACCTGTCAGGAACACATTCGGCTCACGTTTCACTTCATATCACCAGTGTTTAGTTTTGGGGAAAGGCATCCCATTAAGATGTTTGGCAGGAAACCCAATAGTTTTCTCAAGTCTGTTTGAGACTGTGACCTGGACGTGTCTGTCTTGATGGGTTCGTGAGGTCCACTGCAGTTCTTCATCATGTTAGGCAGCATCTGCTGGTCTTTATCTTTGAAGCCATTCGTTCAGACCCCTGTGTGTTTCTGATCACGCTGAGAACAGCAACAGGTTTCATCTTAAGAGCTAATGTGTTTGTGATCAGTGACTCCTCTTCTGTATGAACTCAGCGCTGAGGTGGTGGTGGTTTTCTCTTGTGTTTTTAGGTGAGTCGTGTTCTGACTGAATGTGTGTGTGTTCACACTCAGACTCTGGCGTATGGTGACATGAACCACGAGTGGATCGGTAACGACTGGCTGCCGAGCCTCGGTCTGCCTCAGTACCGCAGCTACTTCATGGAGTCGCTGGTGGACGCTCGTATGCTGGATCATCTGACCAAAAAAGACCTGCGCAGTCAGCTCAAAATGGTGGACAGCTTCCACAGGTCAGTCACCGTATGTGTGTCTTGACTAAACGGAGACACTGACCACAGGCTGGCTTCCAGTCAGAGTTATAAGCCATGAACCGGCCCGTTTAATTTGAAGGTGCCCTTAATGTACGTTAGGAGTGTTGAAATTAATGTGGACGATTCTGCATCGATGCAGTAATAGACCGTAATCGATTATAGCCTACTGACGGCATTCACATACGTGCTTGTCACGTGAGTATTAAAAAACATGCACCCACTATTTTTAAATTCGAGATCTGGGAACATTTTTGGAAAAACCAAGCTTATAGTAGCAGGTGTGTGCGCTGGAGAGAATCATAGCGGGCTTCATTGCACAGAAAGTCTCTAAAATACAATTAAACAACAGGTTATACAAAATGATCATTAAAAATAAAGTAATAAATTAATAATAATAATAATAAAAAGTTAATATAAAAAAGCAACTTATCAAGATAGATAAACAACATTAATGTTCACATTGTTGATTATGAAGAAGCCATTTCTTAAAATGATGCTTAAATGAGTTAAATGATCTCCATTCTCTAATTGATTGTGGTATGAATGCTCTGAGCTTGACCAAACGATGTGGAACGAGGCAGTGTCTCTGTGTCTGTCTCGCTCTGCAGGAACAGTTTTCAGTGTGGCGTGATGTGTTTGAGACGACTGAACTACGACAGGAAAGAGCTGGAGCGGAGGCGTGAGTCCCAGGTGGAGGTCAAAGGTGAGCGTGCTGGTCTGCGTCTCTGTGCTGTGTGTGTGTGTGAGTGTGTGCTGACGCTGCTGCCGCTGCAGATGTGCTGGTGTGGACGAACGAGCGCGTGCTCAGCTGGGTCCAGGCCATCGGGCTGAAGGAGTATGCTGGGAATCTTCTGGAGAGCGGCGTTCACGGATCGCTCCTCGCTTTAGACGAGTCCTTCGACCACAACGCCTTTGCGCTGCTGCTGCAGATCCCTACACAGTGCACTCAGGTGAGACTCTAACGGTCAGACCTGCGCTTCATCTGATCTCAGACCAGCGACTGCGGGGCCATAGGATTCAGAACGTTTCATCTGGTTTGGAAATCCAGAATTAGCTAATTCATGTTACATTTGTTTTCAAACCTGCTCCAGATACACACTAGACTCCAGATGACCAAATCCACATCGTCACTACTCTGAATAGGGCTGCAGTCACAGTGTGGGTTACTAGCTGTGTGAAGAACAACAGGCAGAACAGTCAGCAATGGCTCACTTTAGTCATTTTTATTTGAAGAGACCGAAAACAGCACAATAAAACAATACAAACATTTCCTTCCATTTTCAGTTTATTTTAAACATTCAGACCCTCATCTGACCCACAACAGATCAATAAACATAAGTGTCCCTGCAGCACAGAAGCAGTGTTGAGTCGCTGGGGGATATTTGTAGCAATAGCCAACAATACATTGTATGGGTCACAATTATACATTTCTCTTTTATGCCAGAAATCATTAGGATATTAAGTAAAGATCATGTTCCATGAAGATATTTAGTAAATCTCCTACCGTAAATATATCAAAACTTAATGTTTGATTAGTAATATGCATTGCTAAGAACTTCATTTGAACAACTTTAAAGATGATTTTCTCAATATTTAGGTTTTTTTGCACCCTCAGATTCCAGATTTTCAAATATTTTCCGATCCTAACAAACCATACATCAATGGAAAGATTATTTATTCAGATTCCAGAGATGCATACATCTCAATTTCAAAAAAATTTATTAAATCCAGTATAGGATTATTTTTCTATACTGTACTGGAAGGCTTCTTTGATAACTATTATTTTAACGGTGTAATTTTAAACACACAAGTGTTATCAATTATTTGATCAGTTTTAAATGCAGCCTACGTTGTAATATTGTTTATGTATATCGGATTTATCTCATATATATATAATGCGTTTGGTTAAGTTAATAGAGTGCTTCAGTTTACCGGTGATAGGAGGGTAAAATTATTTTTAAACATGCACTGTTCAAACTAGGCTGATTATGTTGAAGTGTTTGGGGCGTGGCTTTTAATGATGAGACCTTTTTGTAATCAGGCTTTTAAAAAATTTTATAAAAAATTGGATATAGATTTATTGGCCAACATATCGGTTATCAGCTTTCAAATATAAAGTATTATCGGTTATCGGTGTCAGTCAAAATGTTGATATGGGTGCATCCGTAGTTCTGTTGTGCAGAGCTGTGGTCATATGTGTGCTGTGTGTGCAGGCGAGAGCGGTGCTGGAGCACGAGTACTGCCGTCTGTTAGCCGCAGGAACCGAGAGGACACTCGAGGAGGTGAGTTCAGTCCGCTCCTTCAGTCCTCAGTCGTATGGCATCCGAGCGCTTCACAGCACAGCCGTGTCTCCGCAGGATGACGACAAGAACTTCCGCCGCACACCGTCCTGGAGGAAGAAGTTCCGGCCCAAAGACGTGCGCTCCGCCGACACACTGCCAGCCAGCTTCAGAGTGAGCACTGCAGACGCACTCACCAAGAAACCACAGCTGGACGGTACGAGTGTGTGTGTGTGTGTGTGTCACTAACGTGTGTGTTGTGGTGCTGCAGGAGGTGTGTGTGTGTGTGTGTGTCACTAACGTGTGTGTTGTGGTGCTGCAGTGGGTGTGTGTGTGTGTGTGTGTGTGTGTGTGTCACTAATGTGTGTGCTGTGGTGCTGCAGGAGGTGTGAGTGTGTGTGTGTGTGTGTGTGTGTGTGTCACTAATGTGTGTGCTGTGGTGCTGCAGGAGGTGTGAGTGAGTGTGTGTGTGTGTGTGTGTGTGTGTGTGTGTCACTAGTGTGTGTGCTGTGGTGCTGCGGGGGGTGTGTGTGTGTCACTAATGTGTGTGTGTTGTGGTGCTGCAGGAGGTGTGTGTGTGTGTCACTAATGTGTGTGTTGTGGTGCTGCAGGAGGTGTGTGTGTGTGTGTGTGTGTGTGTGTGTCTCTAATGTGTGTGCTGTGGTGCTGCTGGAGGTGTGAGTGTGTGTGTGTGTGTGTGTGTGTGTGTCTCTAATGTGTGTGCTGTGGTGCTGCTGGAGGTGTGAGTGTGTGTGTGTGTGTGTGTGTGTGTGTCTCTAATGTGTGTGCTGTGGTGCTGCTGGAGGTGTGAGTGTGTGTGTGTGTGTGTGTGTGTGTGTCTCTAATGTGTGTGCTGTGGTGCTGCTGGAGGTGTGAGTGTGTGTGTGTGTGTGTGTGTGTGTGTCTCTAATGTGTGTGCTGTGGTGCTGCTGGAGGTGTGAGTGTGTGTGTGTGTGTGTGTGTGTGTGTCTCTAATGTGTGTGCTGTGGTGCTGCTGGAGGTGTGAGTGTGTGTGTGTGTGTGTGTGTGTGTGTCTCTAATGTGTGTGCTGTGGTGCTGCTGGAGGTGTGAGTGTGTGTGTGTGTGTGTGTGTGTGTGTCTCTAATGTGTGTGCTGTGGTGCTGCTGGAGGTGTGAGTGTGTGTGTGTGTGTGTGTGTGTGTGTCTCTAATGTGTGTGCTGTGGTGCTGCTGGAGGTGTGAGTGTGTGTGTGTGTGTGTGTGTGTGTGTCTCTAATGTGTGTGCTGTGGTGCTGCTGGAGGTGTGAGTGTGTGTGTGTGTGTGTGTGTGTGTGTCTCTAATGTGTGTGCTGTGGTGCTGCTGGAGGTGTGAGTGTGTGTGTGTGTGTGTGTGTGTGTGTCTCTAATGTGTGTGCTGTGGTGCTGCTGGAGGTGTGAGTGTGTGTGTGTGTGTGTGTGTGTGTGTCTCTAATGTGTGTGCTGTGGTGCTGCTGGAGGTGTGAGTGTGTGTGTGTGTGTGTGTGTGTGTGTCTCTAATGTGTGTGCTGTGGTGCTGCTGGAGGTGTGAGTGTGTGTGTGTGTGTGTGTGTGTGTGTCTCTAATGTGTGTGCTGTGGTGCTGCTGGAGGTGTGAGTGTGTGTGTGTGTGTGTGTGTGTGTGTCTCTAATGTGTGTGCTGTGGTGCTGCAGGAGGTGTGTGTGTGTGTCACTAATGTGTGTGTTGTGGCGCTGCAGGAGGTGTGAGTGTACAGCGTCTGGACTCTGCTGCGGTCAGAACTTACTCCTGCTGATGGGTGTCAGGTGAGTCTTCATGTCTCACACGAGCCTCTTCATGATGCCTTACTGTCAATCAAGCATTTTATTGGATGAAAATGTGTGTACATCACTGAACAAATTATACAAATGTCATATTATTGGGCCAATTTAAAATGTATATCATGTTTTGTTTCTGAATTTTTGACTGATGATCAGAGATTGTTCAGAAGCAGTCCCACATCTGGCTCGTAGTTTACCCCGAATCAAAAGAAGTGTAAAGCCAGCATGGATAGTGTCCTCCATCGGTAGACAAGGCTCTCGGCTTGCTTTGTGAACGGCCTGTCCTTGACTCGAGCACATGCTCTCATGAACACGGCTGTCTGTTTGTTCCTTCACCTGTGCTTTCTGAACCGCTCTCAGAATCATAACTCTTACCTGTTATAGTCAAAGTCTCCAGTTCTTCATGCTTCTGCTGTGGGATTAACAAAGAACTTCTTAACTGATATATTCTTATTCTCTAACTGTAGAATAAAGTTACAAATATCTCTTTTCGTATTAGATTATTCTAAAGACAAAATTCTTTGATTCTTGAATTCCTGAAAAGATTGTAAAGATCATTTTAATATCGAGTAGTACAACATTACTCCAGCCATCTATCATGTATTTCTGTTACTGTGGAAGTCATTTAGAGCACACTTGAGACTTTATTTCTTAACTTCTTTGCTGAGGATGTTCTGTTGAATCTGCTCGTGTCTGCTTCTCATTCTGGTGTGTTTTCTCTCCGGTGCAGCGGAGGAGGACGAGGCCCTTCACAGACCCGGCGTCCCATCAGAACTCTGTCAGACCTCAGATCTGACGCCTCTATTCATGTAAAGCAAGCGACGTTCACTAAGTTAGCAGTGTCTCGTATCGACTGTTGCTTGATTTGATTTGGTCATCTTTTCATTTTAATCTTTTAACTCTTTTAGCTGTAATTTATGTATCACAAGTCCAAAGTTTGTACATTTCTGTCTGTAGACGTAATCTCATTCTTATTTTATCCTCTAGATACGTATTCCTTGTGTTTAATTTATCCAGCTAAAAGTATTTTGTGTGGTTTATCTTAACGTTGCTCTTCTCTTCACTGATTTTCCTCTGTTGATTGTGAGAAAGTGGCCCGAATCAATGGCGTTGCGTGAATATCTGGGTTGGTACGAGTTTTATATCCTCTGATACCAAATCAAACCCTTGGATAAGCCATAATTTGTAATAATTATGAGGGCTATTTTGAATACATCTTTCTACAGATGTGAGCTTGATGCCAGGTTTTTCTAGCATCTGTTTGGCTTAAAGTCACTGTTTATCCATTCCCTGGTGCTGCGTTACATCTGTGTGTGTGTGTGTGTGTATCTGTGTATGTGTGTGATTGCGTGTGTGTGTGTATCTGTGTGATTGCGTGTCAGTGTGAGTGTGTGTGTGTGAGTGAGTGAGTGTGTGTGTCCTCTCAGATGGACCAATCCTCCGATGGCCTGCCCGCTCGATCCCTGTGTGTGTGTGTGTGTGTGTGTTGTAACTGTAATGAAGCCTTATATTTCTAACCCAGTCCTGTTGTTTTCAATGACCTTTTTGATATCGTATGTTATCAGCTTTTATGTAGGAACTGAATTGTTTTTTGGATGCTATCAGAAGCGTAGGCTGGAATCATATCCCAGTCTCTCTTTTTTTTGTTTTTGTAATTTTACATTCTCTAGTCACTCATGTACACTTAAAGTCATGTTACTATCTTTTTATTGTCCTTTATTTAAATAAATCTTCTGGTCCTGTAATAGAAATAATGTACAGTCTACGTACTTATGAACAGTTTTTATCACAGTATTATTTATTGCTTTCATTTCAATAAAATACTGAAACTTATTTTCCACTGCCAATAAAAATAAGTCTTTATGAACTGATGATTTTCCTGTAGCTTTTGTTGTTTGCCATCCAGATTTAGTTTATAAATCTCAAATTCAAGTTACTTAGACATATGATTATGGTATTATTTTAATTGCATTTTTAAAATTTTATTTTAATTTTAAGACTATTTTAAACAATGTAACCAGAATGGCTTCAGTTCATCTTTTCTTTTCTTCAGCCTGTCACAAACTCACTGTTTATTATTAATACGAAGTATATATAACAAAACCATTTAGAGTGAAAGCTGATTTGACAGAAAGATGTCTTCCAGGAGGCTGATTGACTGCAGCTGGGTTCTTGATAATGAGCGGGTGATTGCAGTGACTGCAGAGCGTCTGCAGGATGGGTCATGTGCTCAGCTCAGCAGTGATGGACTCTCAGCAGGTGAATATTCCCATCAGCCTGTTTGTGTTCAGAAATCAGCACAGTCTCATTCTCCTCAAACCTTCACATTCACTCAGTGGAGCTGAAGCTAGTCACGTCGTCATAAATCTGTCTTTATTTACTTGCTGCAGTAGATGAAGCTACAGAGGAGATGAGGGTGACTGTGACCTTTGCAATATTGGCTAGAGTTTAGTGACCAGAGTTGCGGGTAACGTGAGTTACTTAATCAGATTTTTTTGTTTTTTTTTATTTACATGAAAATATCTGTTACTTTTTCAAATCAGTAACATAGTTACTTTGTTTCCGTGTGTTGAGTGACAGCTCTGGTGTTGCCATGGAGACAGAAATCAGGAGTCAGAGCAGAGCGTTGTGTGTGAACATGATCTTACTGTAGCTCTAGACTCAATATCAACATGTGTTTACTCATCTCACTGCACACAAACACATTCAGTGCTCCTCTAAACAGTCAAATGCAAACTTGGGATATGACGCAAACCTGCAATAATTAATGTAAACAAACAAACAAGCCCAGGCCAGATGAGTAAAAGTAACGCAACATTACTTTCTATAAAAAGTAGCCAAGTAATGCAATTTTAAAAATAGTCTACCTTAAGTTATTTTCATGTCACAATTCACCGTTTATTTTATTTTTTAAATTTATATATATGTATATATATGTGTGTGTATGTGAATATGTATGTATACATAAAATGGCAAAAATAAAATATTAACCTACATTTTGCTTACAATAAAAAAAAAACTGCGGTGTGTGTAATCAGTGCCAGTTTGTTCAGTCTTTGAGTTCAGTACTTAATGACTGTTTCACAATTATCTATCACAAAATTTTAGCGTTAGAATCCGTTCCCTGACGTCAGATTTAGAAAAATCTGCAAAATCTTTGGAACCAATTAAATAAGAAACAAATGTCAATATCACCTTCAATCCAAAATATTGCCAAACAGGTGCTTTTGCATTTCGTTTGGAGACTAAATCATCCGGTATGTGTCTTGTCTCGTTGCTCAGCTCGACTCTCCTCACGTGATGATAAATGGTGCGCTGCATTGAGCAGCCTCGTCCGGTTTGTAGTTGTAGTGTCTGTTCCCTAACTGGACTGAATGATATTTATTACTATAAAAAATCTAAACGACGGTGGTGGGCAAGAGACGTAACTGGTGTAGCGGCTTCACACCGTCAGCACCGACTGTCTACAGTTTCGTGATGAACTCTTCTCTGTGGGTTCAGGGCAGCGGTATGGTCTAGTTTTCAGGAGTAGGCCACAGAGAGTCACAGACATCGAGTTTGATCCGCTGAACTCTGCAGGATCCTGGAGCTCAAGGGCCAGAGCTGAGAACCTCTGGTTTAGAGTCAGGATAACTCGGTTAATTGGAGAATAAACCACACCATCATGTGGGAAATTATCAATGTGAATGTGTTCAATGTTCGCAACTATTCCACATCTGCATTTCGCAGATGATGTGTGTGCTTTGATCATGAGCTGCTCCAAGCCTTCTCCAGACTCTTTTCTTCCCGTCGTTCTGGTACAGCTTGATCTTAGCTTCAGCGTCCAACGAATGCTTTTCCAGAAGTGCTCTGGCTTTTTTAGATGTTTTTGTCAAGGTCTAATCTGGGCTTGTTTGCAGCTTGTGGTGAAGTCTTCTCTTGATTGTAGACCCGTCTGCCTCCTGGAGAGTGTTCTTCTCTGGGCTGGATGTTGTGAAAGGGTTTTTCTTTACCTTTCTCCGATCATCCAGCGCTGTTGTCCTCCGAGAGTATCCAGGTCTTTTTATGTTTCTGAGCTCACCAGTGCGTGCTTATTTTCCTCCGAATGAACTAAACTGTTGATTTGGCCGCTCCTGATGTTCCTGCGATCTCTCTGATGGATCTGTTTTGTTTCTGAAGCCTAACACTTGTCTGTTTCACTTGTATGGAGCGATCTTTGACCGAATGATGTGCTTCACAGCAACAGCTTCCAAATGCAGATGACACACTTAGAAGCAACTCCAGAACTTGTACCTGCTTAACTGATGTAGAAATAACGAAGGAACAGCCCACATCTGTCCATGAAACGGCTTTTGAGTCAATTGTCCAATTACTTACGGTCCCTTGAAAAAGGGGGAGGAACATATTAAAGAGCTGTAATTCCTTAACCTTTCCTCCAGTTGTGATGAGAATACCCTCAAATTAAAGATCAGAGTGTGCACTTTAAGCCCAGATTCATTATATAACTGTAACTTGAATATGGTTTGGTCAACGGCTAAAATAATACAAATTGTGCCCGTGTCCAAATATGTATGGACCTAACTGTATATGTAATATATATTTATATATGTTAATGATTTGATGTTTATTGTGAAGTGTTTCTGCTGTAATGTACAGAAATGGTTGTTTCATAATCATGTACAGTGCTTTGTGAAAGTATTCTATTCTCTATTTTTTTCACTTTTTGTTATGTTGTAGCCTTAAGTTAAACTGCTTTAAATTACCTTTTTTTCCACATCAATCTACACTATATACACCATAAGGAGAAAGCAAATAAGAGGTTTTTAACATCTTTGCAAATTTATTAAAGATACTTTGTTTCCATTGCATAAATATTCATGTCTTTATCTGGGAACGTTTAAATTTAGCTCAGGAGCATTCATTTTCCTTGTAGATGTTACCACACTTTGAGTGAAGTTAACCTGTGGCGAATGCAATAGAATGGCCATGATTTGGAAAGGCACACATCTTAATAAAATGTCTAACAGCTGAAAATGCATATTAGAGCAAAGACCAAGCCCTGAGGTCAAAAGAACTGCCTGTAGAGCTCAGAGACAGGTTTGCATCAAGCCACACATCTGGGGAAGACTTCAGGAAAACATTATTCTGCACTGAAGGGTCACAGAAGCATGTAGTCTCCATTATCCATAATGAAAGACGTTTGGAACAACCAGGACTCTTCCTAGAGCTGGCCTCCTGGCCAAACTGAGCAACTGATGGAGAAGAGCTTTGGTTAGACTGGTGAACAAGAACCTGATGGTCACTCTAGTTGAGCTCCATGATCATATGTGGAGACAGGAGACCCCTACAGAAGGACAAACATCACTGCAACACTCCACTGATCTGTGCTTTATGCTGGTGTGGTCCGATGCGATCTTGTCCTCAGTGAAGACCCATGAAAACACACTTGAAATGAGCAAAAAACACCTAACGGACCCCCAGACTGAGAAACAAGAGTCTCTGGTCTGATGAACCTGATGTTTGAAGTAAAGCAGGTCTGCTCATCACCTGCAGAGTACCATCCCAAAAGTAAAGTGTGCTGGAGCCTCATGCTGTGGAGCTGTTTATCAGCGGCAGGGACGAGGGACTCATCAGAGAAGAAGAAACGCTCAGTGCAGCAAAATATAGAGATAGCCTTGATGAAAACCCAGTCCAGAGCATTCAGAAGCTCAGACTGAGCAGAAGGTTCACCTTCCAACAGGACAGTGACCCTAAGCACACAGCAAGAGTGGCTTATAGACAACTCTGTGAATGTCCTTGAGTAACCCAGCCACAGCCTGAGCTTGAACCCAATCAAATATTTCTGGAGAAACCTGAAAATGTGCATCTGCCCTCATCCAGCCTGACAGAGCTCGAGAGATGAAGAGATGAGGAGAGGGATGGCAGATAATTGGCAAATGCTGATGAGCAAAGCTTGTCGCATTAAACAAAAAAATACTTGAGGCTGTAAAGGTGCTTCAACTAAGTACTGAGTTACATACTGAGTTAATACTTATGCAATGTACTTATTTCAGTTTTTATTTATTTTTTTATAAATGTACAAAGTTGTGACAGTTCTGTTTTTTCTTTGTCAGTATGGTGCATGGAGTGCAGATTGATAAAGTAATTAAAAAAAGTAATTTAAAGCAGTTTAACATAAGGCTGCAGCATAAAACATGAAAAAAACAAAGGGGTTTGAATACTTTCGCTCTGTATATCCTGTGGTTTGAAACTGTTCAGTAGCTTTATGTTTTTTGCTGCTTTCTAAGAGACATCGATCTGAAACAGAGCCTTCTTTATCATCATTGAAATATCGCTGGCTGTCCTTTGGTGCGGATTGAAGTTCTAATCATGTATTGATTTCTGCTCTCCTGAAGGGGGCAGCAGCATCTGACCTGCTGACCTTTGCATTTATTGTTTGAGATGGCGATGGTGACGGATGAGCCAGAATGACCCATTATCAGCCCAAACCAGCGCCGTTTCACTGCTGATGTCAAATGATGTGGAAAACAGGAGCTGAGTGAGTTTATGACGTCCAGCAGCGTGTGTTTGATCTGCTGAAATGAGCGCAAGTCAAACACAAACCAATGCGCATTCCATACACGCAGAAAGTTCCTTTTAAAAGTAATGTTGCAATATTGTGTTACTCGCTAAAAAATAATTGCATTAGTTACTTTTTATGGAAAGTAACATGTTACATTACCTTTGCATTACTTTTTCTCATCTGGCCTGGGCTTGATTGTTTGTTTTTAATGTAAAAGCCCTTTGACACCAAAGGTGAAATGAATAAGCCTCAGGCTGAAGGAAATAAATATATTTTTGTGTTAACATTTAATTATTGCAGGTTTGCATTTGACTGTTTGTTGATTGTGAGGAGCACTGAATGTGTTTGTGTGCAGTGAGATGAGTAAACACATGTTGATATTGAGTCTAGAACTACAGTAAGATCATGTTCACACACAACACTCTGCACTCACTCCTGATTTCTGTCTCCATGGCAACACCAGAGCTGTCACTCAACACATGGAAACTAAGTAACTATGTTACTGATTTGAAAAAGTAAGATATGTCCTTGTAAATTAAAAAGTAGGATTTTGTGCAGTTCTGTAATAGTTTTTAAGTTGAAAGCTATGACTGGTTCTGTCCTGGAAAAAAGACACAAGAGGACTGATGTGAGAAGCAGATCACTTACTGTCTGCTCTCACTTTAGTTACACTGCATTCCTTTTTGTGGAGCGACTGCTCTTGTGGAGGGATTTTACAGACTAAAATAAGTAAATGTATAATGACATTATTAATTACGTCATGGAATGTTGCATTGTGGGTGTCAAGATCGCCTTTTGTTCCACTGTTTTAGCCTCGATGATCCAAACACAAATGGTTGATGATCCGTAAAGTCTCCAGACAAAGCAGAGAGACAGTTGAACACTAGATGGCAGGAGAGCTTGAGTCTGTATTCCAGAAATACTCTACAGTCCATCATATCATCTCTTCAGTAACCATGACGATTTCTCAAGGCGCAGAATAGATGAAGATATGGCCAAAGTTACTTTACCATTCATTCATTCATTCATTCATTCAGATGAATAGTTGTCCAATTCATTGCAAGATAGGTTAGCAAGCCTAACTGACAACGCTCACTTGTGTTACTATGAGCTAATAAGAAGTTTGGTAACACTTTATATGAAGCATATTTCTAACATATTTGTACTGGTAGGTGGCTTATTCTTATGCATGCATAATGACTTATAAAAAAGAAGAATATGCTGTAAACTAAAATGCTGTAATAGGCTACAGATGTCAGCCAGTAGGTGGCGACAAATGAGTGTCTTTTCATTAAATTGATTTGAACCAAAATGCAACAAACTTTAGGCCTCCTTTTTTCAATACGTTTTAATTTGGATATACATAAACGTCTTTATGCCATTGTAATATATTGTCAGCATCATCAGTCACATTTACTCATTCATAATTCATCCGTTCAGTCCTCGTTGTGACGGGCCTCTTTCATTCTCAGTCAGCAGATCCACATTCAAGAACAAGATGCCTGATTCGGTTATTTCCTTCATGAATGATATAAACCCGTTAGTTCAGTAAAGGACCGGAATCCTTCAGTGAGTCAATCATGTTTAATACATATAACCAGTCCTAGAGTCCTAAAGGCAGGACACGTTACACAGAATCAGTCAGGAATTAAAGCGTGCATGACTCCTCTGCCATTGAACGCTTTGTGAACGGAGTGATGTTGCCAAGATAACTAATAATGATGATAATACATGATTTGCTTGTGTTAGGGTATATTTAAGCACCACAAATGTTTTAACCAGAAATGACAATATATTTTGTGGATTTGTTCTGTGTATTAGGTTATGATTAGTGAATGAATCCAAACAAATCTTTCTGGTGAACAGATTCAGAAGTCTTGAATCACTGGGATGAATCAGAATCCAGCATTCCATTGAATCAACCTGCTTTATTTTTTATCACAATTATTTTTGCAGTTTTAAACACACAAATTATGTGATGTGATGAAAAGAACCTTTCTGCGCTCTGTATATCGCTGATAAGTGGAACTGTCACAGTTTGTCTGAACCTGAATGTGCCGTTTTCATTATATATGTGAAGACACCAACAATCAGCGTTAACTAGATCTGACACAAAAGCTGTGAATTCCTTAAAGAGCACCTATTATGCCCCTTTTTACAAGATGCACCCATCCGAAGCGAACGCACAGAAAGCGACTGCACGCGCCGTGATGTGAGCACTAAACCAAGCTCTCTTTCATGTCGTATTGCGCTTAAACTGTCAAACACACACATGTTTGTTAAAAACACACGAGTTACAAAAACACAGTCGGATACGTCTGTGAAGGTAAACAGCTGGGAAAGAAATCGCATGTTTATATCATCTGTGTATTAAAGCGGTGGTTGATTGCAATTTCACTTTTTTAACGTTAGTGTGTAATGTTGCAGTTTGAGCATAAACATTATCTGCAAAGTTACGACGCTGAAAGTTCAATGCAAACGCAGATATCGTCTTAAAATTATGGCAGTTTAATGCCTACAGAAATGGCTCGTTGGGACTACAACGAGTTACTTCCCGGGTTTGTGGCATCACAAACCCTGATAAACCATGCTGCGCTGCTTTAGAGGAAGAGAAAACTAGGGGTGCATGTAAAAATCTATTCGCAATCAGTGTTCTAAAGCAGCGGCTCCTAATACTGTTCCTCGCGTCCCCTGCTCTACATCTCTCTCTCTCATTCAGATCATCAGCTCAGCTCCAACAATGAACTGTTCCAATTATACACTTTATGTATAGACAGACAGATATTTTTCACATAGTTATGAGAAGCGTTAAACATGGAAGCGTTAAACATGCGGTTGCCGTACTGTATTAAAGCTTTAATCAGGATAAAACCGTATATTAAAAGCTAACAGAAGCAGTAGCATTTACAAATAACAGCGTATCTAAAAGTATGAGACCACAACAAACACATTAAGAGCCGTGCTTGCACAGGTTCTACACGATCCTCTTCACTAATACCCTCTGTGTCTCAGGCTCAAATTAATAAGCGATATTGATGACGTCATTGTTTACAATACAACCGGAGCGGAGCCACTGAGCTGAGGGGCGTGATGTTTAGACGAGCACTGGCGGTTTAGCCAATCACAACACACTGGACCAGCTAACCAATCAGAGCCCATCGCGTATTTCTGAGGGCGGGGCTTCATAAAAGAAGGAAATCATCAGAGCGTTCAAAAAGAAGGGAGAGTGCAGTGTAGAATAAAGGTAAATTATGTGAAAAATAATGCGTAAAAAAAAATAAAAAAAGCATTAACACATGTTAGACTGCACTCCATAAACACAATCAAGCCTAGAAGGAAGCCAGTGAACCACCGCTTTAAGAGGAAGCAGCATAACATACAGTACCTGTACTGCTGTTCATATGAGCCAAACAATAAGAGCAGAAATCACTCACTGCTCTGGACTGAATAATGTCTAAAGCTGTAATAAGAAGACATTTCTCACTCAGGGCGGGGTCTCTGCTAATACGGCAGTGTCCATCAACAGTCGTGGGCGGGGCTTGTAATGTGTGATGTCACATTTTACGGATTCTGTGTTCGGCTTGCTCTGAGATACTGCTTATGATTTATAGAGATTAAAAAACAAGGAGCGGGTGGATTTTTCTCATTATAGGGTGGTTGTGTACACACTGCCGACACACATTTATGTTCAAATGATTGTGAATTTTGCATAATAGGTGCCCGTTAAGGAAGTCTGTATAGAGTTCTGGATATAGTATCAAGAACAGAAGACAGAAGGGATGTGTGGCTCTGTGAAACGCTTCCAGCGTGTGTCTCAGCTGAAGGTATGAGACTCGCTGAAGATCACTGAAGATGACCGCAGCAGCGAGGCTTTGGAGAGCGATGGGTCAGTCTGAAACACAAAGCACAGAGGATTCATGGTCAAAATAACAGAAAGAGCAGAACCCAGCAGAAGCATGTGGTAAAACAGCAATAAATCACACTAGATTTTAGATTATGATATATTTAGTAGATAAATGGGCAAAACTCAACAGACGAGTCCAAACAAAGACACTGACTCAAGCTGTGCCGGCAGTAACAGGTAATTAGGTTATTATTGTTCCTTAAGAATTATATATTATAATCCATATGAATGCAAGAGATGGACACATACTGAAAAATACACACTGAAGAAACTTTCATAAATAGTTTCAAATACTTGTGTATATTTATCAATCATTTATGAGTTGTTTTCTGAATGGTTACTAGTTCGCATGACAGCATCACAGAATGCAAAAATGAATTTTCTCCCTCTTTTTCTTTAAAAAATAAAATAAGCCAAATTGTGTGAGACGCAGTGGAAGTGAATAAAGTCAATTAAGAAAACATGAACTGTTCCAACAGTATATGCACAAGAAGTGAACAATATGTGAGTTAACATTGTTTTAGTGCGAAAAAAAGTAGTTATGTCTAATTTGACAGCTCTTTCGGCATGATAAAAATGCCGTAACATCTAAAACTGTAAAAATGAAGACTTACATCTCAAATAATACATGCATTTTAACAGAACAATGTTCTTTTACAAAATAAACTGAACATTTCTGCTTTTTATTTCTTATATATAGTGAAAACATTTATGCCAAGTGCTGTTGACTGAGCTTAACTTGTCCTGAACCTGGAATATTAATGATATAAAAAGAAAAAAGTCCTTGGTTTTATGTTCAGCCATAAGTGTAAGGTCATATTAAAGAGAGCTCTCTGTTCTGGAGGACATGTGGTTTACTGTAGTATCGTCTTCAAATAACCTTTTAACCTCTTCTCAGACACCTGAAATCAAGGCTAAACGTTTACTGTTGCCCTCAGCAACCATCTGAAACATATTTATTCATTTATTTTTTGCCACAATTTTGTGTTGCTTGGTTACCGCGTATCGGTTGAGCACAAAGTAGATAAAGAACAACTGAGATCGATACTTTGTATCGCTGGTTACTTTTATTTTTGCATAAGAACTTGCACAAAACAAATAATCACAGTAATATCAGTTAAGACTTCATTAGCACCGATGAACGTATGTTCCAAGGGCATGTCTGATGCGTCGCGGGTGTGTCCTTGATAATCATATCTCTCCGTGTCCCTCCAAACTCCTTGCTGTCTCTGTGTGTCTTGCTGAGCGAGACGACGTCTGGCACGCAGAAGAGAGATGACAGCAGAGGCAGTGGAACAAGGGCTGAGGGATCGAATGGAAAGCGCAGATGCCAAAGGCTCTGTTACAACCTTGAGGTAGAACTTAATGAAGATAAAAATAATTACTGCCCCAAAGCCTCGTCCACCCCCTCCGTTCCCAAGACCAGATCTCCTGACCTAGTTTCCATAATGGAGAGCGATTGCTCTGTCTCCGGCTGAAACTTCATAACAATTAGACCAGAATGACGTGTCGTCTTTTAAAAATGGATGGATAAGTGAATGAAAAGTCAGAAATGTCAAACTCTTGTAGCTCGTTTGTCACAGCAGTCATTTAGTGGCCTTATTTGTGACCCTGGAGCACAAAACCAGTCATAAGGGTCCATTTTTTAAAATTAAATTGAGATTTATACATAAATAAGCTTTCCATTGATGTATGGTTTGTTAGGATCGGACAATATTTGAAAATCTGGAATCTGAGGGTGCAAAAAATCGAAATATTGAGAAAATCATCTTTAAAGTTGTCCAAATGAAGTTCTTAGCAATGCATATTACTAATCAAACATTAAGTTTTGATATATTTACGGTAGGAAATTTACTAAATATCTTCATGGAACATGATCTTTACTTAATATCCTAATGATTTTTGGCATGAGAGAGAAATGTATAATTGTGACCCATATGTTGTGGTTGCTAACCAGTTCCTCGTTGTCCATACAATGTATTGTTGGCTATTGCTACAAATATCCCCCAGCGACTTAACACTGCTTTTGTGCTGCAGGCTCACATATAGATTTTGGACACCGGAGGGTCAGACAGCGGCTCCTTCCGGAACAACACGCAGATTAAATGTTTTCGTCTATAGTTATGTATCAGTGTTGGAGAGCGTCCATAATCATATCTGCTCATAATGAGGAGGAGGTGACACTGAATGTGCAGCTTCAGGCAGAATCTTTCACAGTTTAACAGGCAGACAGTGATTTGCAAGTGCTTGACATCGGGCCGGTTTACATTTGGAAGACTCATGCATTTTCAGTGGATCAAAGAAATCTGATCATGAAAAAGCAGACTTAAATGGCCTCTGAGGTGCATTCGAGACGGATCAGATCAGGAAAACCACATTCCCGTGACTCGTAAATGGATGTGGCTGTTCAAGCCATGTGTACATTTTATGGTAAACTAATAAATGACGGGAGGAGCCTAATCATTCAGTCCTGTCAAAGTGACCGTTCTTCCGGCCTCTCATCTCCTCCTCTAGTCGTTATATGGGGGTTTTGTTCAGAGTCTCGGGATCGAGCCCTTCATTCATGCACAGAAAGCCAAATTCATGATGTTTACAATGAGTTTTCCAGCCTGGCTCTTAAACACAGTCACAGCGCTTCTGCAAACACACTCCAGTGCTTCTCATTCACGCTGATGATCGCTACAGTATTCTCTCCCGCCAGCGCTGCCTCCTAACACAGGCTTTGATCTCCAAATCAGCTCCAAAATGCAGAACATAATCTGTTGATTCTTGTGAAGTGATTTGGCTTATAGTGTGGGAATTGTATTCTTTTGGAGTCTAAATATCCTCATATACTCTAACTAAAGCGATTTTAAACAACACTTTTCTAAGTCTTGTATATTATTATTCATTCAGTATTTAATGAGTTCATATAAGTTCCTATTGATGGTCTTCTTTGTATAGTTTTTGTTTATCTATATTAACATTTGTGCATTTGGCAGATGCATTTATCCCAAGCAACATTTGACCAGTTCATGCAATCCCTGGGAGTCGAACCCGTGATCTTAGTGTCGCAAGCACCATGTTCTAACGCTTGAGTTACAGGAAAGCTTTTCACTCAGCAGTCTTCTTGAGCTAAACACTTCAGCATCACTCAAACTAAACTACCTGTATCAACTAATCACAGCATTTGATTCCTTTATTTCTCAGGTTTTTGATTGGTAACACCTTAGAATACTGTTCCAACATTAATGAATAACTACAAAGGAACAAATGACTAATGCACTATTAACATTCTAGTAACTACTATTAACTAACAAGAAACTCTGATTAACGATTTAGTAAGTAATAGCGCTCAGTTTAAACTGGTAGTTCACTATTAGCTAGTCAATAACTAAAAAAAATTTCATATATCCTGGAGAACTACTAAGAACTACTGTATACAGGTTCATAATTAATGTGAATTATGCATAATGTATAATTAATTCTAAAGTGAAGATCATGGTAAGCCACTAGTAATGACTCAAGTACTATCAAATCCTTCTAAAGGAGCTACTGATTATTTGGATCAGTATTCTAAAGTGAAAAGCATGACAACTAATATTGGCTGACGTCATTGTAAGCTTTTGAGATGTACAGGTATGTAAGGTTTTGGATAGTAATGACTTAAGTGTTACTACATTCTTCTGAAGAAATTACTAATTATTTGGATCAGTATTCTAAAGTGAAGATCACAGTAACCCACTAGTAATGACAAAAACCTCAAAAGCTTACAATGATTTCAGTCATTACTAGAGAATTAATCATGTTATTCACTTTAGAATACTGATCCAAATATTAGCAATTCCTTCTGAAGTATTTGGTAATACTTTAGTCATAACTAGTGGGTTACCATCACCTTAACTTTAGAATTAATTTTACATTATGCATTATTCATATTTATTATGAACCTGTTCTTAGTAGTTCTTGGGGAGGTTTGAAAAAATTATAGTTACTGATTAGCTATTGCTACAAATATCCCCCAGAGACTTAACACTGCTTTTGTGCTGCAGGCTCACATATAGATTTTGGACACCGGAGGGTCAGACAGCGGCTCCTTCCGGAACAACACGCAGATTAAATGTTTTCGTCCCATAGCTCTCCATACCGCTCTGCTCTACCACTATAGAGAGCCCAGCTTCACAAAGCTCAGTCCACATTCCAGCCGCCTACAGGGCGTTCCAGGACGTGTTCAGCAAGGTCACGGTAACCTATCTTCCACCTCATCGGTCATGGGACTGTGCGATCGACCTGCTTCCTGGGGCCAAATTACCTAAGGGACATGTCTATCCCCTATCGATCCCGGAGCACGCTGCCATGGAGGAGTACATCAAGGAGGGATTACATCAGGGGTTCAACCGTCCTTCCACTTCTCCTGCAGCATCCAGTTTCTTCTTTGTGGCGAAGAAGGATGGGGGCCTACGTCCTTGTATTGACTATCGAGCACTCAACTCACGAACCATCAAATTTTCCTATCCACTCCCTCTGGTGACAGCTTCGTTGGAGAACTCCGTAGTGCCCGGATCGTCACGAAACTCGATCTACACAGTGCCGGCAATCTAATCCGCATTCGAAGAGGAGACGATTGGAAAACTGCATTCATAACACCATCTGGGCACTACGAATACCTGGTTATGCCGTATGGCCTTTCAAACTCACCATCCATCTTCCAAAACTTCATGAATGAAATCTTCCGTGATATGCTCAATCAATTTGTAATCATCTACACTGACGACATTCTCATTTACTCATCCAATCTTGAGGAACACCAACAGCATGTTTTCCAGGTACTCCAATGTCTCTGTGAGCACCACCTTAGCCATATCACCCTGCAGTCCAAGACCGGTTGCCCACTGAAGCTAAGCAGGGTTGAGCCTGGTCAGTACCTGGATGGGAGACCTCATTGGAAAACTAGGTTGCTGCTGGAAGAGGTGTTAGTGAGGCCAGCAGGGGGTGCTCACCCTGTGGACTGTGTGGGTTCTAACACCCCAGTGTAGTGATGGGGACACTGTACTGTAAAAAAGCGCCGTCCTTCGGATGAGATGTTAAACCGAGGTCCTGACTCTCTGTGGTCATTAAAAATCCTAGGATGTCTTTCGAAAAGAGTAAAGGTATGACCTCGGCATCCTGGCCAAATTCGCCCATTGGCCTCTGACCATCATGGCCTCCTAATAATCCGCATATCTACTGATTGGCTTCCTCACTCTGTCTCCTCTCCGCCAATAAGCTGGTGTGTGGTGGGCGTTCTGGCGCACTATGGCTGCCGTTGCATCATCCAGGTGGATGCTGCACACTGTTGGTGGATGAAGAGATACCCCCTCACAATGTAGAGCACTTTGAGTGCTTAGAAAAGCACTATATAGATGTTATGAATTATTATTATTATTATCACCTCTACCTCAAGCAGGAAAAGTGTGAGTTCCATCTAACCACAATTCAATTCCTGGGCTACATTATCACACCAGAGGGAGTCCAAATGGACCAAAACAAGGTGGAAGCAGTGAGGAATTGGCCACAACCCACCACGGTCAAAGAGCTGCAGAGATTCCTGGGAAATTACGACATGGGTAACCGCAAATTACTGGCTATAAAACTCATGCTGGAAGAGTGGCGGCACTGGTTGGAAGGGTCTCAACATCCCTTCGAAGTCATAACTGATCACAAGAACCTCCAATACCTCCGTGAAGCTAAATGTCTTAATCCCCGACAAGCCCGATGGGCCTTATTCTTTACCCATTTCCGATTCACAGTAACCTACCGCCCTGGGCATAAGAACCTCAAAGCAGACGCTTTATCACGACTTCACCAACCAGATTCATCACCAGATAACCCGGAACCCCTTCTCTCACCCACAGTGTTCCCATGTCCAATCACATGGGATGTGAATGACCAAATTTGTGCCGTCACTCTAACAGAACCTGCTCCGCAGGGAGGTCTGGAAGGGAGATTGTATGTACCTACCACTCTATGTCTCACCCTTCTGGACTCCATCCACACTTCTCCGGGATCGGGTCACCCAGGCAGCCAACCAACCCTCTCGCTCCTCCGGAAAAGATACTGGTGGGCCAGCATGGCTCAGGATGTCGCCCACTACGTCAAGGGTTGTTCGGTCTGCACATCCACTCCACGCCATTTACCTGCAGGAAAACTGGTTCCCCTACCTGTTCCACGCCGACCCTGGTCCCACATTGGAATCGATTTCGCCACTGATCTTCCACCCTCTAACGGATTCACTACCATATTTGTTGTGGTGGATAAATTCTCCAAAACCTGTAAACTAATCCCCTTACGTGGATTACCCACTGCTTTGGAGGCAGCCAGCCGAAGCTCTCTTCCAGCATGTCTTTCGACACTTTGGTCTCCCTGAAGATATCGTTTCAGATAGAGGGCCGCAGTTCATAACCAGGGTCTGGCGTGGTGTCTTCCGTCTGCTGGGAGTGTCTGTCAGCCTTTCCTCAGGTTATCATCCCCAAACCAACGGCCAGACCGAACGCAAGATCCAGGAGATCAGGTGGTATCTCCGAGCCTACTGTCACGAACACCAGGACAGCTGGAACCAGTATCTTCACTGGGCCGAGTACGCTCAGAACTCGTTGCGAAAGGAAACGACTGGATGAACACCATTCCAATGCGTACTCGGATTTCAACGGCCACTCTTCCCCTGGACTGGAGAGCCCTCGGAAGTCCCCGCGGTTGACTTCTGGTTCCGTGAGAGCAAGAGGGTATAGGACTCAGCACATGTCCATCTCCAGCAGGCAGTTCGGAGACATAAAGACTATGCTGATGCCTGTCGCGCACCCATGCCTGTGTACCAACCAGGTGACGAGTTTGGCTCTCCACTCGGGATATTCATCTCTGGCTGCCCAGCAGGAAGCTGAGTCCCTGTTATGTCGGTCCTTTCCCTATCACAAAGCAAATAAATGAGGTCACATATGAGCTCCAGTTATTCATTGAGTGAAATGGTTTGGTGAACTCGAGCAGATGTCTGGTCAGGAGTTTCTCATTGTAATCTCCTGGTCATGTTAGTTGCACAGGATTGTACTCTGAACTTTGCAGGACAAGTGTGTGAATTAATCACGAATGTTACAAGTAATTGCTAGAAATCTCTGATCCTTTTTCAAACATTAATGTTTTCTTCTTCAATGTCTCAGATGGCTGGATCATTTCAACAAGAGCAGACAGATGGAGAACGTGTGAAGTTTGTGTGTGTGAGTGAGAGAGTGTGTGTGTGTTACTGGCACAAACTGACTCCGTTTGAGAGACACAGACAAGATGAGAAGGTCTGATTTTAAAGGAAACATTCATGTGAAGGAGAATGAGACCTAAACGGAGAAACAGAGCTGAGAGAAGGCACAACAAAACGAAAGAGCATGAGTGAACGGAGCACAAAGAGAGGGTCCTATCAGAGACGGGAGATGGGGAGAGACAGGAGACGAGGAGGGAGGAGGAGGTGTGATCTTTGGGTGGAAAAGCAGGGAATCCGCTTTGGGGGATGGAGGGAGTTGAGAAGAAAAAGACAAAGGCAGGCTGTCTTGGACAAAACACAGTGCTAAAGAGAGAGACAAATCACTAACACGCAGACATATTAGAATGATTGACAGAAACGAGGCAGGGAGGAAACTGATGAGAGGCAAACGGGGCGCTTTTAGATCAGGAGAGAGGGGAGAGAGAGGGAGAGAGAGAGAGAGAGAGCAAGCGAGGGAGAGAGGGGAGAGAGAGGGAGAGAGAGAGAGAAAGAGCGAGTGAGCGAGGGAGAGAGAGAGGGAGGGAGGTGGGAGGAGAGTGAGGCGGAGGGAGGCAGGGCTGAGCGCTATTTAAGTGTGGGAGCGGGGCTCAGCACCAGGCTCTGCACTCCCCGTGTGTGAAGGGAGTACAGACACACACACACACATACACACACACACACACGCTCTCCTCAAGCTCCTGGAGCAGAGATGTTCAGGGCCGCTCTCGTCTGCGCTCTGCTGCTGCTGTCGGCGGCCGCCGTGGATTTGGGAGGCTCTCCGTCCGGCTTCTACCCGCGCTTCAATCCCTTCTTCTTCTTGTGCACCCACCACGGTGAGATGGAGGGCCCCGGGGCCGAGGGAGGAGGAGAGGTGCTGCTCACCTTCCAGATCCACGGGAGCCCCGGCGCATATGTCCCGGGACAGGAGTACCAGGGTGAGTACTGAGCTCCGGCGGATCCGAGACCTCGTTAATACAAGGGGCATTCTCCTTCCTTCTGCAGTAAACTTGGGAAAGAGTACACACAAACGTTTAAAATGTGCTTCGCATCTCAGTGAAGTCAAAATAATAACATCGCTGAATCGAAACGGACATGGTAAATAAAACAAAGATTAGTGGAGTCATTTTACACTATTTCAGTCTTTCTACTTCAAAATGTTTCATTCAGTGTGTTTCTTTGTAATTATTTATCAAAGTAAATCCTACACCAGGACTTTTCAGGTAGATCAGGTTAAAAATGGCTCTTCAAGGTAATAATCGCAGGTGAACACTTTTTATCATTTTAAGGGTCTCTGTAACAGTGTTATTTCAGTATAATTTATATACTATTACAATTATACTAATATTTTGAATCAGCTTTTATTTTTATATTTTCTGTTTTTAGTTAAAGTCTTTTTTTTGTCATTTTTAGTAGTTTTTGTTTGTTTTGCATACATATCTGTGTCTATATAGTTTTTATTATTATTATAGTTTTATTATTATAGTAGTTTAGTACAGTTAAGTTAAATGAGAAAGAAATGTTGCCTCGGCAGCTAGCAGAAATATACATATTTTTAATAATTTATTTTATTTTGTTTAATTTTTAAAAAATGGTTTTAGTCATTTTAGTTGTCTGTTTTAGTTTTTAGGTAACTCTAACAACCCTGGTCTGAGAAAAAAAAAACTTTTAAAAGCACATTTCATTGCAGGTAAGGATGCAAAAGCACAGCTGCTGCGTGTGAAAACAGATTGCAGTCTGTGTGTGAGTGAGATGATTGTGTTTATGTAACTGAGCACAAGTATTGATGTGAAGTTGAACGGCTCTATTCCACTTTTCTCCGTTCTTCTGTGCCGTGTGATCCCAGCGCTCATGTGTGGGTGGTTTATCCTGAGGCCAAAACTGCTAGATTCTCACAAACAACTCACAAGAGCACAACAGGTGCAGCGCAGCCACAGTATATGTGAATAAGAGAGACACTCTCTGGATCAACACATTACACGCAACTCCTGTAATCAAGACAGTCACACTCTGCTCATGTAAACACAAAGCTGCAACATAAAGTGTAGAGGGATGCCACAGGTCTCGGTTTTCTTAATTTTACTGTCACAATATCTGAAGCGCTGGATGTAAAGCGTGCGAGAGCCTTCGTTTAAACTCTGCTTTCTGCTGGTGCTTTGATGCTTGTGAAGAGCGGCCGCTGTTCTTTGTGTGAGGAAAGAAGCGTGAGGTCTTGTGTTCTCAGCTTTATCTTTCTTATCCAGACCTGCGAGATCTTCAGGGACGTGTTGGTTCTCAAACACGCGCCTGCGTCTTTGTGCGTTCGGGGGTTGTGAGGATTCTGGGGATTAATGGGGATGGAAGGCTGAAAGACAAAGAGAACAAGCCAAAGTGCTGCACATTTATAGTGTGTCAACATTCTGGAAATAAATACGCAGATAATCGTGCTGAGAGACTGAACAGGACAGACAGAAACACGTTCACAGAAAACTTTGAAAAATAAGGTGGATATTTTAATCAGAATTACAGCGCTCTGTTGGTGGGACGCACGTGTGCTCATTGACTGAAGCCTGTGAAGTTTAACAAGACCACTGTCCTTTAAGCAGAATGGAAACACTCGTGTTACTTTTTAACATTTACAGACGGATACAAGCTGCAAATGTAAGTTATGTGCTGGGAAAACACAACTCGAAAGCATTAAAGCGCACTTGTGTCTGTGTGTGAGTGTGTGAGTGTGTGTGTGTGTGTGTGTGTGTGTGTGTGTGTGTGTGTGTGTGTGTGTGTGTGTGTGTGTGTGTGTGTGTGTGTGTCTGTGTCTGTGTCTGTGTGAGTGTGTGTGTGTGTGAGTCTGTGGACTACACAACGAACGTTGTTGATTATGAAACCAAAGCTGAGTAAACACAGTCTGTGTCTGTGTTTCTGTGTCTGTGTCTGTGTGAGAGAGAGAGTGTGGTTTGTTTGAATATGAGGAAGCATGTAAATAATGGCGAACTAATCATATGCCATTTAGTTATGTGTATGATGAAGCTGATAAAAGTTTAAATGATGACAATAAGAAATTATGCATTTTTCAAAATCAATTCTTTCTTATAGAGCCTGTTTTATTTAGTTTACTCATAAATGTTAATTAATGTGTTAAGTGTATCTAGCATGTAGATAAGGTGGCCGTTATTTACACATAGTTAAAGTTGAAGTTGCTCTTCAGTGGTTCTTTATTAGTTCATTAAAAGAGACAGACCATAACTGCACTCTCAGTTAACCTTTTTTTATTGTTACCAACGTTTGGGTGACAAGCCTATGTCAAGGAACAATTTTTACAAAAAGGAGAACAATATAAAAACAGGAAATACTAACAGGTGCTTTCACTAATGACTTGTTCATGTTGAAGTGAATATTCATTCAGGATCATGTACCCTTATTATAAAGTGTGAGTAGTCTTATTTTCATTATATTTCAATATTTTAACAGCTGGGGCATCTGCATTTGGATTACGCATATTCTGAATGCATCTTAGATTTACAAAAATTGTAGTCAGAGTAAAATGTAGTCTCTAATAAAGTTTTTTTTTGTAAAAATAAATAAGTGAGGTTTGTCTTTAGGCTCAGGGGTTCCTCTGAACACAAACCCCTCTGATGAAGAGTTACTCAATGCTGGAAACTGAGTTCAGCGCAGTTTTTGAAACATTCTGTATAGTGACAGAACAATCAATCATACAGAGAATATTATTTCCATATGCTGGACGTTTTGTGGCAGAACCGCCTGGTGTTGGTTGATCTTACTTGCGAAACACTAAAAGAATGAATTTCTTCAATAGAGGAATGCACTCCAGTGTAACCGAGCTGTGGCTGATGTTTGCATACTCTGTGAATGAGTGGAATATAGATAATGTGCTAATGTGCAGCATTGAGCTCATAAAAACTGCAGTTTGAAATATCAGACCTAAGAAGGGCCGCGCCAAAAGCAAGGCAGGTGAAAGCGATGTACTATTCTCTTTTATCTCGTCTGTGCTTTTGTTTCACACACAGATCTTTTCTCTCACAGGAATCATGTTTTTCAGATGTGTGCGCTGAAAATGTTCTATTGCACTTAAATTAAAACCGAATATTTCCCAAGGATCCTTTTGAAATTTCCTAATAGATTTAGCATTAGTTTGTGACAATGATGCATGTGTTATCAACCAGCTAATCAGCTGAAACATCTGGTTTACACCTGCTCTTAACATCTGTTTCAGACGCTGAATAAACTAAAGTCCAAAATCGTCTCTAATTCAGCCACACTGGGCGATGGTCAAAGCCTTCATCTGTCAGTCAACTACTGAGCTAAAACACGGTTAATAAACATTGCCACACACACACAAAACAGCTGTGCTTTGTGCTGACTGAAGATAAAGAAAAACACAACACAAGCCCTGGCTGAGTTTCTCTGTGTTTCACAATGAAATTCCCAATAGTTTCCTCAGCGTGTTTGGAGTGTGTTTATGGAACAGAGTTCTGGGTGTTTAGTGACTGTGAGAGTTTTATCTGTCCGTGAGGATTAGATGCAGCTCTGGAGAAGGAAATGTTCTGGCTTGTGTGGGTGTGTGTCAGGGGTCCAGAAGAGCCAAATGACCTCATTTCCTGATTTCTGCGAGAGACAGTATTTTATCAACAGGTGTAAGGTTATCTGTCTGTCTGTCTGTCTGTCTGTCTGTCGTCATTGCATTGCAAGTTTTAACTGTAAACTGCTTCAGCGTTTGAGCACATGGAAGTGATTACAGTCTTCTTGCTGAGCGCAGGCATTCAAGCTCGTGCTGGCAGAGATCCCGAAACGAATAATCCTGAAAACTCTCATTTTTTCCCTCTCATAAATGCTTGTTAGTTTTGTCATTTTCGATCACGAGGAAAGAGAAAAGCAACACAGCAGTGCAAATGGATTGGGTGTTTTTTTTAAAAGAGGGGTTAGAGTAGATTTATTTGCATAACGCAACGCATTCTCTGCTTATCACGCTCCCAGAATCCCTTTCCCTCAGCGTCACTCTGTGGGAGCGTAAACACAGGGGAAATCTCACAGGGATGAAGCTTCAGTGACTGAAGACTGTCACTGACTCCAGTAGCTCTTCTCGCTATTTGAATACTGTCAGTGCATTTCATGAATACATTTTTCGATTGCAGGAAACAGTCCACAAAATACAGTTCACCTTCAGTTCATGTGTTTAACTCCCCAGTGTGCATCTGTGCACTTTCACAAATCAATGGTAGCCGTTGGTCAGAATTGTTTGTTATTGACTTGACCTTTCAGCTTAGAAAATAAACCTCAGTGATGCTCTTGTGTCTGAATGTGAGCAAGTCCCTGCATCCGTGTTCAACATCCAGTTACAGGCTTTCCCAGGAGAGCGGGAGCTGCTGTAGCAGCACAGGGAGGCATTC
>NW_015506342.1:235571-246245 GCF_001515645.1 Sinocyclocheilus grahami | reverse complement strand
GTGAGTGTGCGCGTGCGTGTGTGAGTGTGCGTGTGCGTGTGTGTGTGTGTGTGTGTGTGTGTGTGTGTGTGTGTGTGTGTGAGAGAGAGAGAGAGAGAAAACGTGTGTGCTTGCGTGGTTTGTTTGTATATGAGGTTCCATGTAAATAAAGGCGAACTAATCATATGCCATCCAATGATGTGTATGATGAAGCTGATGTGGCAAAAGTTTAAATTATGACAATATTGAAATTATGCATGGTTCAAAATCAAAATAGTTTCCATTCATTCTTCTGAGCCTGTTTTATTGAGCTTACTCATAAATGTTAATGAATGCATTAAGTATCTAGCATGTAGATTAATCATGCATAGTTAAAGTTGAATTTGCTTTTCAGTGGTTCTTTATTAGTTCATTAAATTAGCTTTATTAGTTCATTCTCACTTAGGCTTTTTAAAAATTATTATTGTTACCAGCATTTCGGCTACAAGCCTTTGTCAAAGTACAATTTTTACAAAAAGGAGAACAATATAAAAACAGGAAATACTAACAGGTGCTTTCACTAATGACTTGTTCATGTTGAAGTGAATATTCATTCAGGATCATGTACCCTTATTATAAAGTGTGAGTAGTCTTATTTTCATTATATTTCAATATTTTAACAGCTGGGGCATCTGCATTTGGATTACGCATATTCTGAATGCATCTTAGATTTACAAAAATTGTAGTCAGAGTAAAATGTAGTCTCTAATAAAGTTTTTTTTTGTAAAAATAAATAAGTGAGGTTTGTCTTTAGGCTCAGGGGTTCCTCTGAACACAAACCCCTCTGATGAAGAGTTACTCAATGCTTGAAACTGAGTTCAGTGCAGTATTTGAAACATTCTGTGTAGAGACAGAACAATCAATCATACAGAGAATATTATTTCCATATACTGGAAGTTTTGGGGAACAGTGTTGGTGGATCTTACTTGCAAAACACTAAAAGAATGAATTTCTTCAATAGAGGAATGCACTCCAGTGTAACCGAGCTGTGGCTGATGTTTGCATACTCTGTGAATGAGTGGAATATAGATAATGTGCTAATGTGCAGCGTTGAGCTCATAAAAACTGCAGTTTGAAATATCAGACCTAAGAAGGGCCACGCCAAGAGCAAGGCAGGTGAAAGCGATGTACTATTCTCTTTTATCTCGTCTGTGCTTTTGTTTCACACACAGATCTTTTCTCTCACAGGAATCATGTTTTTCAGATGTGTGCACTGAAAATGTTCTATTGCACTTAAATTAAAACCGAATATTTCCCAAGGATCCTTTTGAAATTTCCTAATAGATTTAGCATTAGTTTGTGACAATGATGCATGTGTTATCAACCAGCTAATCAGCTGAAACATCTGGTTTACACCTGCTCTTAACATCTGTTTCAGACACTGAATAAACTAAAGTCCAAAATCGTCTCTAATTCAGCCACACTGGGCGATGGTCAAAGCCTTCATCTGTCAGTCAACTACTGAGCTAAAACACGGTTAATAAACATTGCCACACACACACAAAACAGCTGTGCTTTGTGCTGACTGAAGATAAAGAAAAACACGACACAAGCCCTGGATGAGTTTCTCTGTGTTTCACAATGAAATTCCCAATAGTTTCCTCAGCGTGTTTGGAGTGTGTTTATGGAACAGAGTTCTGGGTGTTTAGTGACTGTGAGAGTTTTATCTGTCCGTGAGGATTAGATGCAGCTCTGGAGAAGGAAATGTTCTGGCTTGTGTGGGTGTGTGTCAGGGGTCCAGAAGAGCCCAAATGACCTCATTTAGACATTTCCTGTTTTCTGTGAGGTTTATCGACAGGTGTAAGATTATCTATCAGTCTGTCTGTCTATCCATCTGTCTGTCGTCATTGCATTGCATGTTTTAACTGTAAACTGCTGCAGCGTTTGAGCACATGGAAGTGATTACAATCATCTTGCTGAGCGCAGGCATTCAAGCTCGTGCTGGCAGAGATCCCGAAACGAATAATCCTGAAAACTCTCATTTTTTCCCTCTCATAAATGCTTGTTAGTTTTGTAATGTTCGATCACGAGGAAAGAGAAAAGCAACACAGCAGTGCAAATGGATTGGGTGTTTTTTTTAAAAGAGGGGTTAGAGTAGATTTATTTGCATAACGCAACGCATTCTCTGCTTATCACGCTCCCAGAATCCCTTTCCCTCAGCGTCACTCTGTGGGAGCGTAAACACAGGGGAAATCTCACAGGGATGAAGCTTCAGTGACTGAAGACTGTCACTGACTCCAGTAGCTCTTCTCGCTATTTGAATACTGTCAGTGCATTTCATGAATAGATTTTTCGATTGCAGGAAACATTCCACAGAAAACAGTTCACCTTCAGTTCATGTGTTTAACTCCCCAGTGTGCATCTGTGCACTTTCACAAATCAATGGTAGCCGTTGGTCAGAATTGTTTGTTATTGACTTGACCTTTCAGCTTAGAAAATAAACCTCAGTGATGCTCTTGTGTCTGAATGTGAGCAAGTCCCTGCATCCGTGTTCAACATCCAGTTACAGGCTTTCCCAGGAGAGCGGGAGCTGCTGTAGCAGCACAGGGAGGCATTCATGCTTTTATAAAACTAAGTGGTTAAGATACAAGAGCATCAGTGATGTCAGGCACTGACCTGTTGACTGGAGCAGTACCCTAGAAAGGACATTTTGTACCTTATCCTCCCCGAAAAGGTTTGTGGTAAGGATACATGTTACTCTTCTAAAGTACTAATGTGCATCTTTTAGGGGTAAATATTGTACAGCGATGTCTCTTTAAAGCCCAAAACACACTGCACGATTTCCGGCTATCCCAGACGAAATATTGGCATCATGAAATGATCGTGGCGATTTCTGTGATCGTGGCTCCTAATCGGTGCTCCTGTGTCGTATAGTGAGAGAGGGTCAAAGACGGCCGTTGTCCACGGTCTTGCGACCAAAGATAGCCTGCGATACAGCATGATCATCGCACAGTGTGTTTGCTGCTACAATCCACGTTTACTGACCAACCAATAAAAATGCAACATGAAATCAACCTGACATGACGCTAAAACATAAAACTGCTTACCTCAAGCTCTTATGCCTTCCTCTTTCACGCTTCCACTTTTTTTCAGAACACATAAAAACTACAGCTGCTAAAGTATGATTCATCATGCTTTTTTTGTTTACCACTGGCGCATGCTGATGACGTTTATTCTTCTATATGAACATGCATCGTAGCGTACGAGTCAACAGGTGTCATCATCGTCATCATGCTTTTTTTGTTTACCACTGGCGCATGCTGATGACGTTTATTCTTCTATAGGAACATGCATCGTAGCGTACGAGTCAACAGGTGTCATCATCTTACAGTCTACACACATGTCAAGTTTATTAGATCCATGTCGCACAGTGTGACATGCAATGATCTTATAGGACTGTTAAAATTGTGCAGTGTGTTTTGGACTTTAGTCAGAGGTCTCCAACCCTGCTCCTGGAGAGCGACCCTCCTGCAGACTTCAGTTCCAGGGTTGGAGACGTACTTTCTCTTACAGGTAGACTATCCCTTTGAGCGGCCCTGAACTACCCAATGTGGACTATGAGCCATTAATGGTAAACATTACCATCTCAAAGGTTTTTAGTTGGGGTTCTGGTTTGGGTTTTGTGCAGGCCAGTTCTTCCCCACCAGACTCAGTAAACCACTTCTTTCTTGTGCACAAGGGTATTGACATGCTGGAAAAGAACCAGTTCCACAAAGCCTGAAGCACTTGTACTGTATGTGTAAGATTAAGAAATTACTGAAAAAACTAAACTAGAAGGGACTTTCCATCTACTTTTGGGCATGTAGTGTATCAAGAGTTGAAGAAATGGAAAACAACCCTACTGAAGAAAAAAAACAATAGACACCATCACAAAATTTGTATGGTTTTAGTGGTTACGTTGGGAATTGTATTGGTTTTAATGGAAACTGTAATGGACCCTGTGGGTCTCTACTGGTAATTGGTCGCCTTCTGTTGGTGGCTTGTTAAAACCACTAAATCCTAATGGAATATTTCCCAAAACACACTACAGAAAACCATTTTTAATGGTTTTAATGGTTAAAAGTTGATTGTTTGTAATGGTATTTGTATTGGAAACGATTAGAATTTCTGTGATGGTTTCTATTGTTTTTTTCACCAGGGAAGTTTGATTCCTGAATAAGTTGCTCTCCTATTATTGCAAGCCATTTGATAGCAAGCCTAACACTGGTCAGAGAGACAATAAATGGTCTCCAGCTCAGTGCAGTTATCTTGGGTCAAACGGTCTGGGGAAATGTTGTTATTGTAGTTCTCATTAGTGTCACATGTTCAAGAATCCTGCTCTGTTTCAAGAGCGATATTCACCAGATCGGAGGTTACACAATTTAAAACTGGTTTTCCATAAAAGCTGCTTGTTTTAAATGTTGTAAGCTTTCAACTTTCCTTATGGAATAACATGATCACCGCTGCCTTCTTGTGTTCGGAGCAAATGTGAAGGGAGGTTAGCATCTATTAAGAGGTTAGAAGCATCATTAAAGAAGCTGTTACTCAGGAAGCCGACCTGTTAATGTTTGTTAGAGCGATTGAGCGTGTTTGACAGCAACAAGCCCTCGCAACAGCAGATGGCGCGGCCAGCAGGGCAGAGAGGCGATACAGGGTTACGCAAGAGAATCATCACAGTTTGATAAGTGCTATCCAGCTGTCACTGACACACGTAAACTCATCACACATTCCACACCGATGCTGATTGATACTGCGCGGCGCGGCCCGGATCAGCAGCACTGGACCGGAGCGGCAGGAGATGGCTCTGAGACTGGCCCGGCCGGGGAAACAGATGGTCCGAGTCGCTGCTGGTGGCCTCTCCCCGCTTCCGGCTTCTCAAGGGCACACCAGGTTTCCAGTGGGATGTCAAATGCGGCTCAGAAGGCCACAGAGTAACGTTTCTGCCATATTGCATGTATCTTCTGACATACACGGAGGTGGAAGTGTGGCACTGTGGTTGTGAGGCTGAGACATAATTTTCCTAAATCTGCAGAGGGGTCACAGGTGTGACAGGCTGGAATGACACTTATGTTTATGATGGACAGAATCGGGAGTTCATACGGGCATTTCAGAATCACCAGCGGGAACTCTCTGGTTCCAGACTCTCATCTCCTCTGTGTCGCTGATCCTGCCCACTAGTCTGGTTCCTCACAAGGTTTCTCTGCTTAAACATCTTGTGGAGTTGTTTTTCTTCTTCTGTTCTTTAGCCTCCTTTGCCTTGCTCACTGGAGTAGCAATACAGTCAAACCAAAGATTATTCAGACACAAGATATAATTTTTTATTTATTTTTTACTAGTGGGTGCAGGACACTATAGTTCATTTATGTAAGTGAGGATAGCAAAATAAAGTAAACTGTGACGCATTATATCCAAACATTCTTCATACAGTGGACTACCAGTAAAATTTGGGATAAAAAATTATTCAGACACTTTGACCTGAGCATGTTTTGCTTAAGTGTTTTTTTCTTTAATTGCTAGTGTGATCTTTTTACACCACAGACTGAACAGAATTAAGCATTGCTTGGTAATTGTTTGACCTAAATTGGTATTATCTAATTGTGTACTTAAATTTAACAGCTGACAGTCTGATTCATTACATACCTTTCTACCAAAGTTATCTGACATTATCAAGATGAATTTGTTCGGACACAGTTTAATGAGTTCTTGGCATATTTCTAAACTATAGCGAGTAAACTGTGATAATGTGAGAAGTGTTGAAGGTGTCTGAATAATTTTTGGTTTGACTGTATATAAATGTTGTGCTCAACTAGGAGCGACTGTTGCAAACGCATTAAGGTTTGATATTCATTGCACACGCTGGCAGGCGTTGTTCCACTGCCATGCTGTTAACTAGGAGTGAGGTAATGCACAGCCCTGCCAACTGCTCTCGCTTCACTCTTCTGCTCCTGCGTCTGGCGTTCAGGGTGCCACCAGGTGCTGTTCAGATGACAGCACCACACATATAGAGCCATCCGTGTCTGAACCTGCTGAACCTCTTTCAGAAAACGATTTGAGAAGCATCACTCCTGCGCTTTGTCCCAACACGGCCCTTCCTCTTCTGTTTGGTAGTCTTCTACAACAGAAAGCAACCCCTTCTGTTAAAGCCAGCGAGTACAGGGATGCTTTCCAGGCCCGAGGTTTATCAATAGTTGAATAGGAGCGTGGCGGTGAGTGTTGGTAATGAGGCGTACTACATCGCACCATCTATATTGCATGATGGGCAGGACGGCACAGAGACAAAGAGAGAGCGGCTGGATGGACAAGACTAGACGTAAGTGATCAGTGTTGCGGCGACGTACCTGCCGCATCTCCATCTCCCAGCGGCACGTCGTCTCTCTTTCTGCTAAAGACAGTCAAATACTGCTCATCGGGAGAGTTTGAGTGTGTGCGGGTGTGGAGTGAATGTTAAGAGTTCTCATCAAAGCGCAGCTTTGTGCGCATGCAAACCCCCGCAGGTGAATACGTCTGTTTTTATGAGTTACTCTTACCAGGTTCTCCTATTTTCTCCTCCCTTCCCCCACTTCTGCTCCCCTTTCAGATGGATTTCTGAATTATTTACGTGTTTCATTTTCATCGATCACTCTTTTTTTTTTTCACGGGCCTCTCTAGACGTCCCTCCATCCCTGTTTTCTCCTTCCTCCACCGCGCTGTTTGTTGCTCATAATAACCTCTTGGCCCAATCGCTCGCGTTGCACTCCCACCCGCCTTCGAATGCTTCTCCTGCATGAAAAGCGCTGCGCTCTTGAGGGAGCGATGCTTTGAGCCCGAGGTGCCTCGTGTGAGGAGAGCGAACGCTTTTTGGGCTCTGGATTTGTCAAGGTGCATGTGCATTTTCTTGACGTTTAAAGGAATAGTTCACTCAAAAATAAAAATTTTGCCAATATTGTATTTGCATAAATCTTTGAAGCATTTTTAAACTCCAAAAAGAATAGAAATACTATTAAAGCACCTTAAATGCAGCCAGTACGACTATGTGTGCTATATTCACTGTCTTCTGAAACTGTACGACAACTTTGCATGAAGAAAATACCGAAATTGTCATGCACTGATAAAATGTTCACGATGTATTTCTCTCATTGATATCATGACTTAATGTGAATGAACTGCATATAAAGCGTTCACCCTGATCTGTACGTACTGAGTTGCACTTGTTTAGAAAGCGAGGTAGGGAATAATGCAGTTAAAAACAAGAAAAGGGAAAATGGAGAGAGAGAGAGAGAGGACTAGATATTACACTGACAGTAAGAGGATGAATTATTGAAGCTGGCATGGGGGGAGAGAGGCAGGAACGAGGAATATGTTTTTAATCCGGAGTGTATCCATGTCTAGACAAACTACACACACTCTTACACACACAGAGTGCTCACGCTTCTCCCTTGAGTACTCATAAAGAAAGAAATAGTGAGAGTCTCTAGTAATTTGTTTTTGTAAAATAATAATCAAACTAGAACTAATATTATTAGCAATGATGATTTTCTTTGACTATTTCATGATCTGTCTGTCTGGGATTTTATCAAACAGTTGGTTAAACCCGCAGCAGGCTTTCAGAGCGGATCTGCTGTTGGCTTGTGGTTTTGAACCACGTTTCTTGTCAGAAAAAAATGCTTGTCTCAACAATTACCAGTCTATTCATGAAGTACTCTGTCTTTTCACTAAACGTAGAGCTTTTACTGCACTTTTACAGCACATCTTCAACCGCACAAGCTCCGCTCCTCAACCTAAAGAAACTCCAGCATAACAGAACATTCAGCACAAACACGTCTGCTCTTTTGTCATGTTGCTGAAAAACACACATAATTAAAATAACACATAACCTCAACATTCACTCTCCCAAGCCAAGGATAAAAAACACTCTGCCCAGTTTCAGCAATGCTACATTGTAAATACAAAAGAAACAAAAGCATGCAATGAAACGAAGTTGTGAAAATGTTCAAGAATGGTGTTTCATTAGCTCTTTTTCATTTTAATTTTGACTAAGCAGCATTATTTTTTTTGTGTGTTTTTGAGTATGACTGCATGTGTCTTGGTTACGTTTGCTGTTGTTTGGTTTCTACAGACTCAGAATGTCAAGGTAGTCTGTTTTCCCCCTCTTCTGTCAATCTCACACTCTTTTAAGATGTATTTCCTCACAGTGTTTAGTGACATCTTCACCATGAGAAAATGTCTTTTTGACGTCTGCCGTCTGGTGAGGTGTCGCGTTCGCCTCCTGGACACACATCTGCTCTCTCTCAGCACTTCAGGAGGATTCTGGGTTATTTTCCATTCGGTGTCTCTGGACCACATCTGTGCCATCCTGTTGATTACTACAGACATTAATTTTGTCTCGTTCCTCAGTTTGTACAAATCAATGAGAAACACGCTTGGAGTAATGCATGCGTTTACTAGGGAAGCGTATGTGTGCTGGTAATTGAAATTGTAGTTAACTGAGTAGTGAGTGATGGACTTGAGGAACCAATGTAAAATCATATTCCATTTCCATTTCATGCTTTTTATGTGGATTTGCAGACCACTTGTAAACATTGTATCGCATTGACAGATTAATGAGCCGATCATGGTACGATTGAAGCGTTGCCTTCTCTCATGTGACATACACCTATTTTCTGTCACTTGCTCAATACTATAGGACCTCAGAGAGAGCACCATGAGCTCAGAGACGCATCCTCTTCCCAAACGTCATCTGCTGTTGTTGCCTGTTGGACTGTGTACTTTAGAACAAATTAATTTTGTAATTTTTGCTTGGTTTATTTATGTACTGTACGTTATTTACTCAGATCTTGATTTTTGTGAGAGAGGCACTGCTTCCTTGACCTAATGTGGGATTTTGTGATTTTTTCTCCAAAAGAAGAATAATGGTCAGATTCTGTGACTAATTAGCTCAGTGACCAGCCCAAATGATCGCACTGATGATTTGAGTCTCGTTCATTAGCAGCATCCAGTCCAAATGAATTACCGTTTGAATCAGTCCAAATAAGATCTAAATTTACTACTAACTTTGACCAGGGCTGCGTTTCCCAAAAGCATCGTAAGCTTAAGTACATTGTGGACCCATTGAAACCAATGGAGCTACGATCAACTTAGGCTTACGATGCTTCTGGGAAACACAGACCAGATTTCTTCCCATGCACCATGAGCATTTCCCCTCAAACCATAACAAAGTAGACCTTTAAGATGGAAAATCCATTTAACTGTTTTCTTACTTTGAGTACCAAAGCACTTTTCCAAAGGCCTCTCACAATTAACTTGTGGAGTATTTTTTGCTGGATTTTCCTCAGATGTCATCAATCAGTGAATTCTGACCCTCTGTCTCTCCTCTCTCTCTCTGTGTGTGTGTCTGCAGTGACGATCTCCACCAGTACTTACTTCGATGGGCTGCTGGTCACCGGACTCTACACCTCCACTTCTGTCCAGTCGTCTCCCATCCCTGCGTCTCCAGCCTTTGGCTTCGGTAAGTCTTGAATGAATCTAAAATTAGATTAAGAGAACAATCTAATTATGTCAACGAATACTCATCACCTGGTTTGAGTCTATGTGAGTATTCTGGGCAGACATTACAGGGTCTGGAGGAGAGTGAATGTACTGCACATCATGTGTCAGATAAGAGCAGAACTGAAGCACTGGAGCATTGCTTGAGGCTTGTTTAATGATTCTGAGAAGCACTGATATTCTCCTCTATGTGTATGGTGTGAGAGCTTGTGTAATGTGCACATCGTTGGCTTTTATATTCTTAAAAGTGGGTCTGAAAGAGGTTGGAGCAGGTACAGAATATCCAGATACATGCACATAATCCAGACCGTATGGTGAAGTCTAGAAATCAAACGGATATTGAGGATGTATTATTCAACATGGAATATTACTGATGATGCAGTTCCACGGTACATCTTTGAAGAACATTTGTATACTTGTTGAAGAGCTGCAGGATTTTGTTAGGGGCTGATTATTATTTACAGTGAGAGAATTAATGAAAATAGTAAAGACCTTGCTCTTTCTCATTTATCAGAAATAAGTGTTGTTGACTTTTACTTCCTTTTATTTACACTGAGCATTTTATAACAAAAACTGTTCCAAATCTCTTTTAGTGAGAACAGCGCATTAATACACTCAACATTCAATACGTGAGTTTTGAAGCTGCTTATGATATTACGACATGAACTCATGAATATTAATTAGGTGACGTTGTTAGGCAACCTTCCTGGAACATCCGCCTACGTAATCTATTAATATTCATAGACCAAGCATTAAGCGTAGTTGGTGACTATCCAGGTGACTAGCGTCCACTTACCAGCGTCTGGCTTTCAGAAGATCAGTTAGCTCCATTAAATAAATTGAATGGCATTTTATGCCAAGTTTAATTAATCTCAGAAGGGAATGTGTTAATTTAGCTCAGCACTGATGTTTCTATAACGTTCTAATGAATCCTCGGCAGTTCCATTACGGTCCCGCTTGGGAAAACTGGCTCTCTGTTGAGGTCGTCTCTGTGCCCTCTACAGATTCAATGAGTTACAATTAAACACAGCTTAGAAGTCATGCTGAGAGATGATGCCAGTGCAGATACTGTATCAGAGGCAGACACTCACACACACACACACACACACACACACACACTCACACGCACACACACACACACACACACACACACAC
>NW_015506342.1:186417-235453 GCF_001515645.1 Sinocyclocheilus grahami | reverse complement strand
TTGAGGGAGCGATGCTTTGAGCCCGAGGTGCCTCGTGTGAGGAGAGCGAACGCTTTTTGGGCTCTGGATTTGTCAAGGTGCATGTGCATTTTCTTGACGTTTAAAGGAATAGTTCACTCAAAAATAAAAATTTTGCCAATATTGTATTTGCATAAATCTTTGAAGCATTTTTAAACTCCAAAAAGAATAGAAATACTATTAAAGCACCTTAAATGCAGCCAGTACGACTATGTGTGCTATATTCACTGTCTTCTGAAACTGTACGACAACTTTGCATGAAGAAAATACCGAAATTGTCATGCACTGATAAAATGTTCACGATGTATTTCTCTCATTGATATCATGACTTAATGTGAATGAACTGCATATAAAGCGTTCACCCTGATCTGTACGTACTGAGTTGCACTTGTTTAGAAAGCGAGGTAGGGAATAATGCAGTTAAAAACAAGAAAAGGGAAAATGGAGAGAGAGAGAGAGAGGACTAGATATTACACTGACAGTAAGAGGATGAATTATTGAAGCTGGCATGGGGGGAGAGAGGCAGGAATGAGGAATATGTTTTTAATCCGGAGTGTATCCATGTCTAGACAAACTACACACACTCTTACACACACAGAGTGCTCACGCTTCTCCCTTGAGTACTCATAAAGAAAGAAATAGTGAGAGTCTCTAGTAATTTGTTTTTGTAAAATAATAATCAAACTAGAACTAATATTATTAGCAATGATGATTTTCTTTGACTATTTCATGATCTGTCTGTCTGGGATTTTATCAAACAGTTGGTTAAACCCGCAGCAGGCTTTCAGAGCGGATCTGCTGTTGGCTTGTGGTTTTGAACCACGTTTCTTGTCAGAAAAAAATGCTTGTCTCAACAATTACCAGTCTATTCATGAAGTACTCTGTCTTTTCACTAAACGTAGAGCTTTTACTGCACTTTTACAGCACATCTTCAACCGCACAAGCTCCGCTCCTCAACCTAAAGAAACTCCAGCATAACAGAACATTCAGCACAAACACGTCTGCTCTTTTGTCATGTTGCTGAAAAACACACATAATTAAAATAACACATAACCTCAACATTCACTCTCCCAAGCCAAGGATAAAAAACACTCTGCCCAGTTTCAGCAATGCTACATTGTAAATCCAAAAGAAACAAAAGCATGCAATGAAACGAAGTTGTGAAAATGTTCAAGAATGGTGTTTCATTAGCTCTTTTTCATTTTAATTTTGACTAAGCAGCATTATTTTTTTTGTGTGTTTTTGAGTATGACTGCATGTGTCTTGGTTACGTTTGCTGTTGTTTGGTTTCTACAGACTCAGAATGTCAAGGTAGTCTGTTTTCCCCCTCTTCTGTCAATCTCACACTCTTTTAAGATGTATTTCCTCACAGTGTTTAGTGACATCTTCACCATGAGAAAATGTCTTTTTGACGTCTGCCGTCTGGTGAGGTGTCGCGTTCGCCTCCTGGACACACATCTGCTCTCTCTCAGCACTTCAGGAGGATTCTGGGTTATTTTCCATTCGGTGTCTCTGGACCACATCTGTGCCATCCTGTTGATTACTACAGACATTAATTTTGTCTCGTTCCTCAGTTTGTACAAATCAATGAGAAACACGCTTGGAGTAATGCATGCGTTTACTAGGGAAGCGTATGTGTGCTGGTAATTGAAATTGTAGTTAACTGAGTAGTGAGTGATGGACTTGAGGAACCAATGTAAAATCATATTCCATTTCCATTTCATGCTTTTTATGTGGATTTGCAGACCACTTGTAAACATTGTATCGCATTGACAGATTAATGAGCCGATCATGGTACGATTGAAGCGTTGCCTTCTCTCATGTGACATACACCTATTTTCTGTCACTTGCTCAATACTATAGGACCTCAGAGAGAGCACCATGAGCTCAGAGACGCATCCTCTTCCCAAACGTCATCTGCTGTTGTTGCCTGTTGGACTGTGTACTTTAGAACAAATTAATTTTGTAATTTTTGCTTGGTTTATTTATGTACTGTACGTTATTTACTCAGATCTTGATTTTTGTGAGAGAGGCACTGCTTCCTTGACCTAATGTGGGATTTTGTGATTTTTTCTCCAAAAGAAGAATAATGGTCAGATTCTGTGACTAATTAGCTCAGTGACCAGCCCAAATGATCGCACTGATGATTTGAGTCTCGTTCATTAGCAGCATCCAGTCCAAATGAATTACCGTTTGAATCAGTCCAAATAAGATCTAAATTTACTACTAACTTTGACCAGGGCTGCGTTTCCCAAAAGCATCGTAAGCTTAAGTACATTGTGGACCCATTGAAACCAATGGAGCTACGATCAACTTAGGCTTACGATGCTTCTGGGAAACACAGACCAGATTTCTTCCCATGCACCATGAGCATTTCCCCTCAAACCATAACAAAGTAGACCTTTAAGATGGAAAATCCATTTAACTGTTTTCTTACTTTGAGTACCAAAGCACTTTTCCAAAGGCCTCTCACAATTAACTTGTGGAGTATTTTTTGCTGGATTTTCCTCAGATGTCATCAATCAGTGAATTCTGACCCTCTGTCTCTCCTCTCTCTCTCTGTGTGTGTGTCTGCAGTGACGATCTCCACCAGTACTTACTTCGATGGGCTGCTGGTCACCGGACTCTACACCTCCACTTCTGTCCAGTCGTCTCCCATCCCTGCGTCTCCAGCCTTTGGCTTCGGTAAGTCTTGAATGAATCTAAAATTAGATTAAGAGAACAATCTAATTATGTCAACGAATACTCATCACCTGGTTTGAGTCTATGTGAGTATTCTGGGCAGACATTACAGGGTCTGGAGGAGAGTGAATGTACTGCACATCATGTGTCAGATAAGAGCAGAACTGAAGCACTGGAGCATTGCTTGAGGCTTGTTTAATGATTCTGAGAAGCACTGATATTCTCCTCTATGTGTATGGTGTGAGAGCTTGTGTAATGTGCACATCGTTGGCTTTTATATTCTTAAAAGTGGGTCTGAAAGAGGTTGGAGCAGGTACAGAATATCCAGATACATGCACATAATCCAGACCGTATGGTGAAGTCTAGAAATCAAACGGATATTGAGGATGTATTATTCAACATGGAATATTACTGATGATGCAGTTCCACGGTACATCTTTGAAGAACATTTGTATACTTGTTGAAGAGCTGCAGGATTTTGTTAGGGGCTGATTATTATTTACAGTGAGAGAATTAATGAAAATAGTAAAGACCTTGCTCTTTCTCATTTATCAGAAATAAGTGTTGTTGACTTTTACTTCCTTTTATTTACACTGAGCATTTTATAACAAAAACTGTTCCAAATCTCTTTTAGTGAGAACAGCGCATTAATACACTCAACATTCAATACGTGAGTTTTGAAGCTGCTTATGATATTACGACATGAACTCATGAATATTAATTAGGTGACGTTGTTAGGCAACCTTCCTGGAACATCCGCCTACGTAATCTATTAATATTCATAGACCAAGCATTAAGCGTAGTTGGTGACTATCCAGGTGACTAGCGTCCACTTACCAGCGTCTGGCTTTCAGAAGATCAGTTAGCTCCATTAAATAAATTGAATGGCATTTTATGCCAAGTTTAATTAATCTCAGAAGGGAATGTGTTAATTTAGCTCAGCACTGATGTTTCTATAACGTTCTAATGAATCCTCGGCAGTTCCATTACGGTCCCGCTTGGGAAAACTGGCTCTCTGTTGAGGTCGTCTCTGTGCCCTCTACAGATTCAATGAGTTACAATTAAACACAGCTTAGAAGTCATGCTGAGAGATGATGCCAGTGCAGATACTGTATCAGAGGCAGACACTCACACACACACACACACTCACACGCACACACACACACACACACACACACACACGCACACACACACACACACACACTCACACACAAAAGTGAATTCACACACACACACACACACGCACACACACACACACACACACACACACACGCACACACACACACACACACACTCACACACAAAAGTGAATTGTGGGGACTCTCCATAGGCGTAGTGGTTTTTATACTGTACAGACCGTATATTCTATTGCCCTACACCAACCCTACCCCTAAACCTACCCCTCACAGGAGACTTTCTGCTATTTCAGATTTTCAATACACTCCATTCTGTGTGATTTATAAGCGTTTTGAAAAGTGGGGACATGGGGTAATGTCCTGAAAAGTCACCTTCTCCTTGTAATACCTGTCATACCTTTGTCATTATACAAACACACACACACTCTCGCTCTCTCTCTCTCACTCTCTCACTCACACACACACTCTCACTCACACACACACACACACACACACACACACTCTCACACACACACGCACACACTCGCTCTCGCTCTCTCACTCTCTCACTCACACACACTCTCACACACACACACTCTCACACACACACGCACACACACACTCTCGCTCTCGCTCTCTCACTCTCTCACTCTCACACACACACACACACACACACGAGTGTATTGAATGAGTGATTTCAGACACAGCCCAGTGTGAAAAGTTCAGTCGACCATAGATAGGGCCTCTTGTAGTTTTTCATCATTAAACTGTTTTCACCTCGTCAGTACTGGCTGGTACGGGTCAGTGACGGACAGCAGCATATACACTCATTCACTGCCAGGCAGATCATTAAGGTCCTCGCACCATTATCAACACTTTTCATCTCCATCACAAAAGACCCTGAACACTGAGGGGAGAAGTATTATTAAACAGTTATCCAGCGTAAACACTGTGTCTCATTCAGTAATCATCCACAATCTCGTGTAAGCAGGCATAAACTGCTCGTTTAGTATGTAAATTAAAACACTGACATTCGTTTCCATGCAAACACGCCCCTTTCTATGTAAATTAGGCTCATTACAGATTGGGCTTTATTAATAAAATTCCATGCTATTTGTTCAGAGCGGGTTACATCGCACTATTACCAGACACGCAGGATTGTTTGTCAAACAGTGTGTGTGCTCGTACCTTTACTCAGTTTTACAGTTTCTATTTCATTGTGACTGATGGCGTCTGATCTCAAATGCTGGATTTATGATGAGGACACAGTGACACTAACTTTGATGTATGTCAGATGGAAGAGAGCTGGGACAAACGTTAAGAACAATAGAAATGCGGACACTGGAAGACTTGTTCTATCATCCTCGACGGAAATGTAAACGATGCGTTTTTGAGATACATGTCAGTGTGCAGAGCTGGGTAGATTGTGGTTCATTACTGATTACAGATTACACAGTGAAAACTAGTTAGTAACGTAGTCTAGGTTACTTGTTTTAGGTAATGTATTCTGACTACTTTTTAGATTACTTTTAGATTACTTTTATCTAACTTGTTTTAAACTTACTATGAAACGTACTATACTGATATAAAAAAGCAAAGAGAAAGCAGATATATTCCTTTTTTTAACATTGCATCACTAGGTCTTCCCAAACTGAGCTTAATGCAAAAACTGCAGTGGGTTTGTGAGTTGATAAAAAGCTAAATTATAAATTTAGATACATGACATGTACATGACTATTCCACATTGTGAATATAGTCAAATGGTAGCTAAATGGTATGACACACAGTAGGACTGTGACATTTAAAAGAGAAAAAGGAGAATTAGGGAGAATCAATAAATTAGGAATGATTTTCTGCATATCGTGAGTACTATGTAATCATGTAATCCATAAAAAAGTAACCGTAATCTGATTATGATCATTATAAACTGTAATAAACTGTAATTACGAGTTGTGGATTTTTGGAATCTGATCGTGTAATCCAGATGTAATCGGTTTCTTCACAGCTCTGCCAGTATGTTGTTTTTGTTCATGTGAGGTGTGCTCAATCTGTAGTCGTTTAGCCGTACTGTACGTGAGAGGTCACTGCAGGATTGCTGTGTTTGTGTGCATTGAAAACATGCCAAGCAGCAGCGATGCAGATCTTGCAAAGGTTTCGACTTTTAAACAAAGTGAACCCAGAGTTTGTGTGCCTGCAAAATGTGTTCAAATGAAAACAAAACATTTTAACAATGGTTCATTTATTGCCAGTGAACCTGAATGTTAACACAAATAACTGACTGGATTAAATGGATCTTCACACCCAAATGAATGCTAAATGTGCAGAGTCTTACGTTTCGGATTGAATTACACACTGCAGCTTCTTTGCCGGAAGTTGAAGTTTCTTCCAATGTCATTATCACCATCTGTTCCCAAAGGGTTCTGAAAGGGTGAATATCGCATCCAGTGAAAAGAAACAAAAGAATAAAAAAAATTATTAATGGAGTGGATGAAGTGAAGGAGAAAAAATGGAGTAAAACAGAGAGTGTTTGTGAAGCAGGAGTGGGTGCCATTTCCTGAATTTACTCTCTCTGCTTTCATTTGCATGCTGCTTTATTCCATCATTCTCGGTTCACATTGTGTGTGTGTGTGTGTGTGTGTGTGTGCGCGCGCTCATGGGGTTGAAGAGCTGTCAGTCCCTGAGAGACTTCAAAAGCTCAGCAGCTCTGTGATCAGTCTGCTCTTTGACTCCTCTGACAGGCCCTCAGCTACGCACACTCACACTCACACGCACACACTCACACACACACACACACACACACACACACACACACACTCACACTCACACACACACACACACACGCACACGCACACGCACACACACACACACACACATACACACACACACGCACACGCACACGCACACGCACACACACACTCACACGCACACGCACACGCACACACACACACACACACTCACACACACACGCACACACACACACACACACACACTCACACGCACACTCACACACACACACATGTATCTCTGTAACTCAGTGCTGTAAAACACATAGAGCCTAGACACTCATAGCCATTAGTGCCGCCGTTATCTGAAACATGCTGTAATTAATTTATTTCTTAAAGTAACACATAAAGTCAGGGATCAACTGGGAGTAGCAAAAAAGTACTGTATCTGATTTCCGCTGTATTTTATACAAATAATATATATATATATATGCAGGGCAATTAAGTGACACAATAACTAAATGTAAGAGAGGAGCAGACATTAAATGTATTTCTGTTCCAAAGTGTTTTTATTGAATATTTTGTCAAACATGAGACATATAATACAGTTAGACATCTTTTTTCATTTTTTAGATAACATCCCTAACCACAACAATTATGCCTGTTGCACAATTATACATTTGAGCTTTCTGATGTGGAAAAAAAAAATTTTGCTTAAAGGTTGGAGGGATTTTTCTTTCCATTTGAGCAGTATCTTTACTGCTTGTCTTTAATGTATCAGAGAGAAATATAAATACTAACTGCCAGAAGTCTTTTAATTTTGGATAAAGCCAAAACATGTGAGATAGCGTAGCTGGCACAATTTCACACCTATCACAGTTAGGGTCTAAATTTGTTTGAATTTGGCTAATTTCACTGATTTCTCTATGTTTTAGACAAATTGAAGATGAATAAATATGATTTAAGACAGACTGCCACATGTCTTCCGAGAGTTCTATATCTAATTCCACCTCACATTTTCTTTTTAATTGAGCTAGGGCTTCCAGGTTATGAGAATTGATTACAGAATAAATTTTACCAATGACTCCTTTGGAATATGGCCCTGAGGCCATAATACACTCAAGAAGGGAACAGGGAGGCAACGAAGGATAGTGGCTCAATGAGGAAGACGCAAAGCTACAAAGCTGAAGAAATCTAAAAATGTGGGAGTCAGGAATTTGGAACTTCGTTTTCACTTGACTGAATAATGCAACGTCTCCATCAATAAACATATCTTTTAGTGTCCTAAGACCTTTCACAGACCAAATATTAAAGGTTTCATCCATAATAGAAGGGGTAAACGTGATTATGGGAGCGTAGACTGATAATTCCTTGAGTGCAAAACTTCTTCTAAATTGTGCCCATATTTTGAATGAATGTTTCACAACTGGATTTGAAGAAAATGTATATTGGTTCGGGTGGTGGGAGTTTTGAGCAGAGCAGGGCGTGAAGAGAGGCCGGTCGACATGACATAGTTTCTAAAGACAACCAATTGGGACCACTATTATTTGATAATATAACATTGCACGGATATAAGCAGCCCAGTGGTAGTACTGAATGCTGGGTAAAGACAGTTCTCCATGCTCTCTGTGTCGCTGTAAAATACTTTTGCGGATGCACGCATTTTTCCTGTTCCATATGAATGATGATATTAATTTGTCTAATAGTGAGAAAAAAGATTTCGTCAAAAATATAGGTATGCATTGGAAAAGATATAGGAATCTGGGTAGAATATTCATTTTATAGTATTTATTCTGCCTCCTAATGATAATGGTAATGGGCTCCAACGTTCAAAGTCTTTTTTAACGGAATCCATCAGTGGGGGGAAATTTGCTTTGTACAAATATTTGTACTTATTAGTGATCCATATACCTAGGTATTTGAATTTATCTTTAGTTAATTTAAATAGTAAAGAGCTAAAGATGATCTGTCTAGCAGCAGAGTTGATAGGCCACTTTTCTGAATATTAGTTTTGTAGCCTGATATTTTCCCAAAAGCATCCAGTAAAGTCAATATTTGTGGCAGACTCTTTAGACCTCTGTATACCCTTAATATTAATAGCATTCCTTATTGCAATGGCTAGGGGCTCAATTACCAATGCAAATAACAAGGGGATAAGGCACAGCCCTGTCTGGTCCCACATTCTAGTGAAAAGAAGGGTGAGAGATTATTATTTGTGCGAATTGCTGCTACAGGTGAAGACTATAAAATTCGGATCCATGATATAAACTTTGTCCCGAATCCACATTTTTTGAGGCTATAGAAGAGGTAGTCCCACTCCACCCGATCAAATGCCTTCTCAGCATCGAGCGACAAAAGCAGCTCTGCAGTATCGGGTGGAGTGCGTATATTATAAAATGAGTAGTGATTTTTAATGAACTCTTTCTGGTCATCAGATACTAATGAAGGTAATACTGTTTCCAGTCGATTTGCTAATATTTAATGACAGAATTCTCATTTTTGGGTGAACTATCCCTTTAAATCTAGATGTATTCACACTGGCCCTTGAAAACCTCTATGTGAACACAGCTGCCCGAGAAAATGTGGTGGACAAATTTACATTTTATTAAAAGTGGGGGGACACGTCCCCTGCGTTCCCCACATATTCTACGCCCATGGGTCAGTGTGTCCTGAGCTTAGGAGCAAATTATTCATGAAGTTTTATAAATATTGTACTGTTTGGATATCAAAATATATTTATTAATTGTTGTTGTTCTACTGCATCTGTCACTCAGTGTTGAGCTCTTGCTACAGATTCTCATAAAATCCGTCGTTTCAATATTGATATAAAATACCAATGATGTACTCGACAATAATTTTTACATCATCGCTCACTGGTTTTTGTGGTGCATTGTGGGATACAGGGATGGAACGATTACTGGTTTGGCGATAAATCATGATTAAATTCCCCATTGGTTAGCATTACCGTTTCATATTTTAATTATCACTAAAAACATATTTGATTACCGTGATTTTTCAAAGGAATACTGTGAAGTTTCAAAAGAATATATGAATTAATTAATTATATGAATGTACCTCTGAAGGTTCTGACTGTCTTCAGAAAAGATTTGATGGCATTTTTCTTTCATCTTCACTCCATGTAGTACCTAATAAAGTAGTGTTTTAATCGCAATGCTACTTTGTGCGCGGAGGTTACGGGAAACAGCTGTAATTCTGCTGCTCCATAAGCGCCACCTGCTGTCAGAGAGTGGATTTACAGAGACTTACATTACATTCAGTCTGTGTGCAGTTTCTGTCTGGCCCAAAAACTGTAAATTCTGACCGGTTGATGAAAAACAAGCTGTGGATTCTACACATTTAAACAATGCGGATAAGGTATCTAGAATTATTTATGGAGCAGATAAAATACATATAATAATTTATTATTCAGTTATCATTTTGACTTAACCCTTTTCTTTATGTAAAGCCTGAAAAGACCTACATGTTTTCTAGGATGCTCTTTCACTTGTTTGATACATTTTTAAAGTTCCTCTGAGGATAACAGAATAAGAGCCCTTGAGAAAGGCTCCTAATGGAGGAGGAATGAGGTGCACTTTCCAAAGCTTTAAATGGCTCGGTTGAAAGCAAAACCGTCCTTAAATTTCTGCTTCTAAAAGCCCATCCGTCGCGAGCGTCCCATCCTGTCATCCAGTTTATATAAGGCATCCATGAGGGCACTAGTGACCCAAATGTTGTTGGAAAAAAATAAGTTTTTCACTTATTGGCAACATGGCCCTGATTTGTTAATTGCATAATTGCACGGCTGCTGGCACGCGTCTGCCCCGGAGGTGAAGACGCTTCAGACGCGAGGCGTTCTCCAGGCCTGGCCATGTCCCACCTGTCTCAGCCGCTCGTGTCTCCAACACGTCTCCGCCAGCCACGCCGCTCCTGTTTGTTTGCGGCCTCCGAAGGAAACGCTGCGTCGCAGCCGTCGCAAATTAGCACAAGTCAAGTCAGATTAATTCATTTCAAGCTCGCACAATTAGCCGAGGAGTCACGTCAAATTAAACTTCAAATTAGTGCTAATGCCTCCCAGGAGAGGCAAAAGAGCTTCAGCTGCGTCCGTGACGGAACAGGCCCTCTGGCGCCGCGGCTGACTTTTGACATTGCTCCTGTCTTTCATCTCAACTTTATTATGATCGCGATTCCTTCTGAAAGTCACCGAAACAGCCATTCTGAGCAGAAGCGAGCGGAAACCAGTGGAAGACATGAATCTGATAAAGAAGCATTGCCAGTGCTGGGTAGTTACAAGTAATCTGGTTTACGTAATCAGATTCCAAAAATTAAGTATTTGTAATTAGATTACATTTTAAAATACTTGTAATCAGACTACAGTTACTTTTTTATTGATTACTTGGGTTACATATATTCACACAATAGCAATAAATTATTCATAATTTATTGATTCTCCTTAATTCTTTTTCATCGTTTAAATTGTACTTTCTAAAACGTCTACATATCATCCAGGTAAACACAATATTTCATTTTTAGTAAGTGTTTTATTTTGATTAAAATGATTTTTTTTATTTTACATTTTTATGACTTAATTAATTAATTATTAGCTTTTCATTAAACTCACAAACACCCTGCAGTTCCTTCCTAAACCCCAGTTTGGGAAACCTTGACAAAATGTCATGCTTAATTCACTTTATGTTGTTAATAACAATGACTGGAATATATTTTCTTTGCATTTTAATATCGATATGGTACAATAGTATCCTATTTAAATCAATGTTGTAAACGGGTTACGTCAAAAGTAATCTAAAAGTAATCAAAAAATAGTCTGATTATGTTACCTAAAATGTGTAATGTAATGGATTATATTACTAGCTACAGTATTTGTCATGTAATTTGGAATCAGTAACGAACTACAATTTGTAAGTAATCTATCCAGCTCTGAGCATTGCAAAACAGTTTCTGAATGGACATGGATATGGATGGACAGACAAAAGGTAACGGCATTTCAGCTGAAGAGAGAAAGAGAGGACAGAAAGTGAGATTCAAGGGAGACGAGACAACAAAGAGCTTTGGAATCACCTGTAAGTGTATTTTTCTTACTGTCATCAGTTAGAAGTCAAAGTATCCAGCCAAGTTTCCACATCATTTAAAAAGTAACAAAACAGATTTTTACTGAAGAGAAGAAATTTACACCAACTCTGCTTTGGAGGTCTAAAAGCCACTTGACTTAAGCCACAAATGTGATTTCACGTTATCAAAGGTTTGCGACTCGACTTGTTCCTTGACTGGAAAAGATGCTAGTCATTTTCCATTTCGGCTCTGTTGTTGCTTTTACACATTTTGAGTAACTTGTGTTGAAGGCATAGTAAGGCTGATTATTTTGTGATACAGAGACCGATGGGATGATGGGATGCGAGACAGCAGCAAATGAAATTAAATGACCCGAATTAACTGCGGTATAATGAACTATTGATCTACACGCATCACAACATCATTTTTGGTGCAAAGACAAATCATGATTGACCCAGCACTGGTTGGGGTTAAAGGTCATGGGTCAGAGGTCACCTCACAGCTGCAGCAGATGTTTGTGTGTGGTAACAGTAATGATAACGATACTTAATGATTGCGAAGGTCACGTTAGAGACTACACTACTGGTATCAAACAGAATGCTGTAGATTTTTTTTTTCAGAGTCACTGGGATCTGCTCCAGATGGCCAGTCCAACACAGAAAACCCTTCACTCATTTCTGCTGTATTTCTATGGTATCACGGCTCATTGGGCGGCTGGTGCAGATCCAAGTCCACAGTTCAACATTCAGAAAGTGAAAAGATCAAGAGCAAAACAACTGCAGTGCAAAGGGCCTCAGCCGTAGTTCAGTGCATGTATGCAGCAGTGAATAAATATGATTGCTGATTATAGACACACACACACAGATTCTCCCAGGTGGCTGAATTGTCTTCTGGCCAATAATCCTCTCTGCATTGTGTCGGCCCCCACTCCCTCGGCCCCGGGCTCCTGCGTCTCTGAGTCGGGCACACAGCTTCTTCCTGGCAACACAAAGAGCACTTCTGTCATCGCCATGACAATGGCAGTGTAGGATGATTGGCAGATTATGAAATGGACCAATGGCAAAGCAAGGAAGGGTTGCCAAGTGATCGAGAAGCTTCTGGACCTCCAGTTTCTGACCCCGGGTCAGTTTCTCAGGGGAACAAAGTGACTTTTGGCCAGCGATTCCATATAACGCAACACTATATCAACGACGTCATGTTCTTCGTATGTCTTTCTAGGAAGGCCTGAGAAGGCCAGACAAGTCTAGATCTCACTAACCCGCCCGTTCACATACTGTATGTTTGATTAATAAATATTCATACCCTGCTGTTGCATGATGGATGACGAGCCGGTTCTGAGCGAGTGGAAGCTATACACTTCAGAGTCGGAGACGAGGCGCATGGGTGGCGCAGGAGGTTTCAGGATGGAGAGAAGAAAGCCTCTTTTCTTGAAGTGACACTTGATAGATGACCAAACATCCTACAAACCTTCAGTGTCAACAGACTGTCAACACTTCTATTGAAAACACTAAATAATGTATTTAATTACTGATAGGAACAAACACTTTCGTTTAGAGATCAGTGCACGTTCACAAGTTTAGTTTTCACATTTTCGAAAACGTTTGTCAATGACTCGTTACGTGTTGCCAAAACCATAGATTTGAGCTGCTATATAGCAACACTGAGGTTAACAGTAATGAATCAGACTGCTTTATTCTACTAATATGTGTTGAGTTGAAATTATGAATCTGCATTTTAATGAGCAGCAGTGAGCATCATGTGTGCCAGTCTGTGCCACCCCGTGCCCATCTGTTGTGCGCCAAATCATCTTTCCTCTCGTTTTAGAGGCCATTTGGAGTGAAAATCTCAGACGAGGATATTGAACGGAGTGTGTGTGTGTGTGTGTGTGTGTGTGTGTGTGCGAGTGTGTGTGTGTGTGCGAGCGAGTGTGAGTGTGTGTGTGTGTGTGTGTACGTGAAGGCAGGGAAGTGGGAGGGCAGAAGACTTTATTCAGCTCAAGTGTGGGTGGCCGTGGGAGATCGCAGGTCGCTCGACCATTAATCACGGCCCACGGCTCTCTAGTTTTCTATCTGCATGTGAAAGGAAATGCACACATTGTTTATGCTTTGACTGGTGTCATTATTTCAGTCCTGTGCGAGAAGTTTACTCTGGACATCATAAATGAAATGGAAACAATCAGTTTTCTCCTCGAGTGAGTGATGATATCAGCACACCGGAGGCCTGTTAACACTGACATGAGCTCATCCTCACTAAACACCAAGAACTGAAGAAATACAGACGTCTGAGTTTTTCAGGACCACAGTATCGCTCGGTTTTCAATGCCATTTAATCAGGGGTGTTTTTCACGACAGTGGTTTGGGTCTGAAACAAATACAGAAACAGAATTGTGAGATTTTGGCAGCTATAATTAGCCACAGACATATCCTGCCTGTTCTCTATCCTCTGTCTATCGTGACTTAAACCAACAATTAGAAGAGCAATTTTAACTGAATAATTTATTATGCAATAATGCAGTAACATTTACCATTTATCTGCACATACAAATGTGACGAGGCTTTCAAAACAGATGCAGGAATACTGGAGGTGCATCATCTCGCTCTCCAAACAAGTGCCCTGTCGCACAAGAAAAACTCTGTGATGGAGGAGACGGCTATATATTTGGTATTTGGATTGCACTCAGAAATGGTTTAGACATATTTTTTAAGTATCTGCCTGTAGCAGATTATTAATACGTATATTGTGCACATCATGTGTGATGTCTCTTATGTGTATTGTTTACTCTATTTGACCTTGTGAAATGCCCCTAGGCGACAAATAAAGTGTTTGAAATTGAAATTGAAATATTGTGATGTTTGAATACTGTATGAATACTTATAGCATTTCCATCACCGGTTTTGACGTGATCGTTGTGTGTCATGTTAAGAGTGACACAAAAGACAACTTGAAATCCAATTTGAGCAGCCATGAGCTTCCAGACTGAGATGCATCTGTAAAAATCGCATTCAAATCGCATTTTAAACCATCTCCACATGTGGTTTGAGTCAGATTTGAATTTTTTTTTTTCTTTTTTTTCTTTGCTGTTCAAACGTTCAGAAACCCATCTGGATAATAACTGGATATGCAAAAAGTCTAAATTTTGCTGTCAGATTATGAGGAAAAAATGTCCTCATAAAGATGGCGATATCCAAAATCCTTAACCTTGTGGGGACATTTGTTTGCTCTGCACGAGGAAAACAGCTTATAAACCATACAGAATGAAGTGTTTAGAGAATGTAAAAACGGCCTGTAGTTTTGTGTGAGAGGTTTAGGGTAAGAGGATAGAAAACACAGTCTGTACAGTAGAAAAACCATTATGAATATGGAATGAACCGATAAAACACGGAAACCCAACATGTGTGTGTGAGTGTGTGTGTGTTCTCTTTTCCTCATTAATTGTATTTTGACGTTCTGTTTTTCTTTTTAGCATTTTCAGAAAGAAGTGTTACAGGAACCGTAGCACAAACACACCACTGACTTTGTTTTATTCAGGTCACATTTTGGTGCTCAAAAAAGGAATAAAAAAAATAGCAGGATTTATGCATTTGTTTCACAATCATACGTCATACATTTGAATGGAGAAAAAAAAAGAATTCTTCATTCAAAATAGTTCATTTCCACAACATTTCCCAGCTGGGACTAACATGACCTCTTGCTTCCACATATCAATATAAATGTAATACCTTCTGGAAAACAACTTGCAAGCAAAAACGTCTTCGTTTCCATCTTGCAGGCAAACCGCTTGTATTGTGTTGATTTCCACAAATAGTTACAATGAGCTCACATGTCAAACTCTGTTGTCTTCATGTGTGTGTTTGTCAGGGGTGATGTCAGACAGGCAGTTCGGGACTCAGTTTGTGTGCAGTGTGGTGGCGTCTCACGTCAGTCACCTGCCCTCCACCAGCCTCAGCTTCATCTGGATCGCTCCTCCACCCGGCACCGGCTGCGTCAACTTCATGTGAGTCACGCATCCAACATACATAGCTCATGCAAACCACACGGCTCTATTTCAGGCATGAGGAAAAACTCTGACATCATGAGGCAGATTCTTCACGAGTGAGTGAATCCTGAGGCTCACCTGAGAGATCGTTGTGTTTGCATAAAACATGCCACGCTTCCAGAAACCAAACCCTTCTCAGATGTAGGTTTGCAATAAACATGCATGCAGTTTCAGAACAACAGAAGGTCAGACCAAAAACAAAAACCTGCTGAGAAGAGCTTTTCCTCCTCACATCTAGATGACACTCTGAGTGCAGAATCAAGAATGAGGTCAGCAAACATGATCAGGTGTGAATATTCATGCTGCCTTCACATGTTATCAGAATGATCATTTTCCGAGTCAGAAATTGGACATGAACGGCCTCTCAAGTTGCTTTTAAGACTGGGAAACCTTGAGATCGTTTGGATGCAAGTTTCCTCGTTGGACGGCCATAATCATGGCAGAGGAGAGCACTATTGCTGTAGTGACTTCTATTTGTTTTGCTGTTTAAAACAGTCATTGTCGTTACAGTCTTGAATTTTGACATATTACATATAAGAAGCCTTTCAATGCATATTGTATTTTACACAACATAAACTGCATTTAATTAAACTTTCAGAATCATCAGACTGCTGTATTTGTTTATATGGCTGTCAGCGAATGGAACTCTACATTTTATTCAAAATCTGTAGGATACTAACAAAACATCTTCAATGCATTTTGACTTTAATAAGATTTTCTCAAGAAATAGGCAAGATTGAACCCGATGCCCTGCATGATTCCTGTACTTTCCAACAACACACCTGAACACGAAAGAATAGTGCACTAGGAAAAGTGCACTCAGTATAATGACAGACTGCTGAGAGATGTCTTGTTTTGTGCTTTAAATTCCACACAAAGGCAGAGTAAAGGCACTCAGCGCTTCACGTCTGTTTGTGCAGATTTATAAATACACCCCGATCTCAAGGATAAATATGCCGATTTGCCAGTTCATATGGAGGTGAACAATCATTGCTAACAGCGGTGAGATGTATGTTTGCAGTTCACTACAGCTCAGAGAACAAGCACACAGACAGTGACAGCGCCTCAGACCGTCTAGCGTGTCCATTATGCCGCTCTTCTGACACAGACAAACCCCTGAGAGCAGACGATCATTTACAGTTTACACACAATTCATGAAACAATTTACCATTTTCTCACAACCTCAAAACTACACACTAACTTGTGCAAACCTCAAACGTCCAGATCAAAGTCAAACATTTTAGTCAAAAACATATTCTCTTGTCAGAATCTAATCTTTGGCCTCAGATGACACACAAACCTGTCAAATACACTGATTGGAGGACACTAGTGAGATCAATTCAAAACACTGTTACAAAAACCTCCTTTTAGTACGCAGCATAAATAGAGTGGTGCACATACAGTAAAAGTCAGCTGTATCTGTAGCTGTAAGAAAAGTTTACTTTCACTACACTACTGTAAAGAGATCTTACAGTAGATGAAAAGCACTAGAAGAGAAAAGTTCAAAAACCAAACAACTGAATATACAGTAAACACACATTGGAATATACTGTCAGTTACTGTACAGCAATAAATAAATTCAGCATCCTGTGCCAAGATGCATTTCAGGATTCATTAAGTGGCGTTGACTGGCACACTTCAGGGTTTTCCGTCTCTGTCAGGCAAGCGAGGCCGGGGTCAGAGGAGTCCTGTGCACATGCATGCATTCCTGTCTTACCGCCGTTTGTCACTTTGAGCGTTTATGTCGGGCGGACAGAGAGCAACATTTCTGAGTGCCCAAGGCCGAATGTTCAGCCCTCATTCATAACCCTGCCATGAAAGCATGATGGGAAAAAAGCACCGCTGCCTCTGAGGCGAGGAGTGTTTAGGCATTTCTGTTATTACGATTAATTGTGGTGGAAAGTAGTGTGCGGGCTGTTTGTGATGGACCATCTGTTCAGGGCACATGCAACGCAGTTATGTTCTGTGTGCTTATTGTTATTTTCCTTTCCTGGAAATAGTCAATCATATATAGTGTCTTTAGTTAAATAAACCAATGCCAGATGTCATGTGAGTGGAGCTGGGGCGATAAAATGACCGGCTGAAGAAGTGAAGAAGGGCACAGAGATGGCGGAGGAAAGAGAGAGTTTCCAATGTTTAAATGTTGAAGTCCACAGACACAGCGAGCTCGACCGCCAGCAAACATCCAGCGCTGCGCAGGGCGCGACCATTCATTTAACTCTCAGCTGTAACGCGTGAAATTTTGGCATTATAATACAGAAATATTTTCCTAAATTATATACTGATGTTATGTAGTCTTTTGTGAAAAAGAAGTGCACATAATTGTATGGAATGTGCACTTGTAGTGTACTTCAAATGCTACAATTATATATTTAAAATACTGTACTTGCAGATGATATAATATTAATGAAATAAAAGACCACTTAAGTGTATTAAAGTGAGACTTTTAACAAGTGCGCTTTTTACAGTTTTTCTTGATTGCCAACACACAATTCACCATTTTCTCACAACTATAAACACACCCTCAAAACTACACACCAACTTGTGCAAACCTCAAACTTCCAGATCAAAGTGTGCTCTTGCACTTGCCGCCAGGTTTGGCGGGGGCCTGGATGGGCAGGGCGGCTGCCCTGCGACCGGTTCCACGATGCTGCTTTGCTGGAGGCTGCTGCGTATGCTGCACGGGAGCGGGGGTGGCGGCAGGGGGCCGCCCTCGGCGATGAGCAGGCTGAGGCACTGCCGCCGGCGGCTGGGTGGCGGCAGCAGCTGCACGCCGGGGCAGGATGTGCCTAATGGCCTCAGTCTGCTTCTGGGCAGTGGAGAACTGCTGGGCGAAGTTCTCCACTGCGTCGCCGAACAGGCCGGTCTGGGACACGGGGGCGTTCAAGAATTGTGTCGTGTCTGTCTCGCGCATGTTGGCCAGACACAGCCAGAGATGGCGCTCCTGGACCACCATAGTGGACATCGCACGGCCCAGAGTCCGCGCAGTGACCTTCGTTGCTCGTAGTGCGAGATCAGTAGCGGTACGGAGTTCTTTGACAACTTCTGGGTCGTGACCACCCTCGTGCAGGTCCTTCAGTGCCTTGGCCTGATGAACCTGCAACAACGCCATGGCGTGTAGGGCAGAGGCAGCTTCTCTGCAGGCAACATAAGCACTGCCGGTCAGGGCCAACGAGTACCTACAGGCCCGGGAGGGGAGCGACGGCTTGCCCTGACAGGTGGCAGCGGTATTTGGACACAATTGCATCGCAACCGACCGCTCCACCGGAGGGACTTCCTTATATCCCCGCGCTGCCCCGCCATCAAGGGTGGTGAGGGAGGATGAACCACTGGGGCGGTGGTGAACTGAATCGCATAGCCGAGCCTGACGGTTCGATCCTCTGCGTCGGGGAGAGTTTGCTCTTTTCCCAGTTGAGTGTCTACAGGCCCGGGAGGGGAGTAATGGCTTGCCCCGCCCTTTGGTAGTGGCATTTGGACACAATTGCATCGCAACCTTCCGTGTACCCCCGTGCTGTGCCACCATCAAGGGTGGTGAGGCAGGATGAACCACTGGGGCGGTTTCTGGCAGTGAAAGGTGCCTTCCACGACCCAGTGAGCTCATCATGCACCTCCGGTAAGAACGGCACTGGAGTGGGGCCCTGAGAACCAGCACGAGCCACTCCGAGAAACCAATCGTCCAGCCTCGAGGGTTCGGGATGTGGTGGAGGTTTCCTCTCGAGCCCGACGCTGATGTGTGAAGCTTGATGTGTGCAACCCACTCGACACAGGAAGAACCACCGCCGCTGAAGCACCGTACCACCAGCACGAGAGCTTCCTAAGAGCGTGCTTGTACTCGAACTTGTAGTTTCACTGAAGCAGAAGATCAAGAAGCACAATGAGACCGTTCGGCTCCGAAGCAAAAAGCTGAATATGCGCTGCACCAGCTGTCTACTTATACTCGCGCTGTGATCAGCGACAGCTGGATGCAATAATCACATGCCAATGTACATTGGCTTTTTTAGTTTACACTCGAAGTGGATTGGTCTCTCTAAGTGAGATCCAAATTCGTGACATCGAGAGTGACCGACTGAAAGGGAACTTTACTTGTCACACAGTTTCTGAAAGCTGACACTCAAACAGCAGAAGCACACACCAAATCTGCAAAACCATACACTAATACTCAGCGTTTGACTAACCCTTCAATTTCATAAAACACTTTTTGCAAAACACAACACACAATTTTCTGCGTAACAGACAAAAATCTAACAGGAATTAATATTATGGCAAAGGTGTTTGCAAATGTTTGCTTTTGAGATGTGTTTGTGATATTTTGAATGCAGTGCTTAATTTTGCTAGAGATGTGAGGCATTTTTTGTGTGCAGTTCAAAGAAGCAAAGTTTTGAAAATACGTGTAAGCAGTTGCAAAAAACTGTAATAGCAGTTCTTCAGTCTGTAGTGAGACAGGTCAGGGTGTGTGTGTGTGTTTGAGTGTTTGTTTGTGTGTGTGTGTGTGTGTGTGTGTGTGTGTGTGTGTGTGTGTGTGTGTGTGTGTGTGTGTGTGTGTGTTGTGGTGGTGGGTGTGTGTGTGTGTGGGGGTGTTGTGTGTGTGTGTGTGTGTGTGTGTGTGTGATGGTTGGATGGAGGTTTGCAGCTGTTGTTGGGCCGGTCTGCTGGAGACTGAGGACTGAATGAAGCAGTTCTTGACCTCATATCTGAGCAGATCTGTTTAATGAACTCTGTGTCCAGTATAAAGTGTAGAGACTGAGATCACAGTCAGACATTACAGTCCCTTCAGACGCCAAATGATGTCAGACTGCCTTAATGCTCTTGTTTGTAATTAGCTCTTAGCTGTTGTCAAGGTCATTTAATTTTCACCTTTACTTAAATGACTTGCAGTGACCCGGTATAATGAGCAGGTAATTTGCCAACAGCTCCCTGGAAGCCTCCTCTAAACACTCATTAAATCTGCATGCGCCGAGGGACGCTCTCAACAACAAACGCTTCCTCGCTCTCTATTCATTCCACAACACGGCGTAATTTGATCAACGCAGACGATTAGACTCTCACGTCTTTCAGACAAAATAAGATAAGAGGAGAGAAAAGCAGACTAAATATTGTTTTGCCTCGTGCTGATTGATTACTCGTCAGTCGTCGCAGCTGGCGCTCAACAAGAGAGATCAATCAGCCAATTAAACCATTATTTTAAAGGCTAAATCCAAATGTGCAAAATGAGCGTGTGGAACAGTCGGCGACACTGGATGTAATTTCCGATATTAATCATGATTAGCGAGCAGTGCGATGCTGTGCTGTTAGAGGCTGAGTTTGAGCTCTCAGCAGCAGAAGTGTGTTAGGAGCCACACGTGTGATGGTCAGGGTTTGGGGATTTAGCTGTTCTGTGTGGTCCGTTTGTGAGGACAGCAATGTGTAATCACATAAGAATGACATTCAGAATAACAACCGTTTCCAGAGGCTTCTAGCAGTTCTGACTGACATGCTGTTGCTTTATTTATGCCTGTGTGTGTGTGCGTGTGTGTGTATTTGTTTATGCTACATTGTAAGGAACAAATGTCCCCACAAGGATAGTAAAACCTGAAATTTTACTGAGTAATAATAATGGAATAAAACAGTTATTTCAGGTTGTTAAATTGCAGGGGGGGGTTTAATTTAATATTAATTCCTTTAAGTTGTCTTCCTCTCATTGTGCTTCTCTTTTGTTCTTCTTCTCTTCTCATAACCTTAACTCTAATCTTGCTGCTACAAGTTACTGTACAAAACTGCACTGGAACAGACTAATGCTGTCGCTAACAGAACAAGCTCAATAATGTCGTCATCCATGGCTAATCAAACAGACCTAACATGTTAATTAGCGGTCAGTCTAGTAGGTGTAACTGTATGTGTGAATTGCTGATCCTCTGTCATGCTGCAGGTCTCCAGCACTTCATATGCATGTTTGCTGTGGATGTCTGCATTTATCAGCTTGGTCACACAGTGTTCATTTATTAGTCATCATTAGCATTCCTGTAGTTTGAACAGTAGATCATGACACTAACAACAACAGTGTTGTGGGTTCACTATGCAGGGAACGCATGAACTGATCAAATGTTTTCAATGATGTACAGTATGTCACTTTATAAAAGTGTGCATGAATGTCACATGATGTAAAGTCTATAGGCCTTCCTAATAATGCCTGATGGCTGATTTTTAAACACAGAATCTCAACCATGTGACGCCCGAGAACCAATGAGCTTCTGTTGACCATATCTGATGAGCTCTAGGAATCAGAATCAGGATCAGAAAGAGTTTGTTCACACACTCAAGGAATTTGTCTTGTAGTGCAGAAGAAAGTACAGACAGTGTAGATATACTAACACAATAATAATAACACTAAGGCAACATTTACATGAGTGCATTTTCGTTTTAAAACGCAGCTTTTGCTATGGTTAGGCCTGTCGTTTACACTACTCCGGCATTTTCGACCCTCAAAAACGGAGACTTTCAAAAAAGCCAGAGATCCCGTTTTAGCTGAAAAACTCTGGGGTTGTGTTTCAGTGTAAACAGACCAAAACGGAGACTTTTGATAATGATGGCGTGATTCCTCATAGTTGTACATGCATTAATGCTCATGTGACATGCATTTTCATTTGTGTAGTGTGGAGATTGTTTCTGAAACGCAGTGAAAACACCAGTGTAGACGAGGATCGCTTTTATTTTAAAACGCTGTTTTAAAATGAAAACGCACTAGTGTAAAAAGGGCCTAAAAGAAATTAAATAAAATACAATACAGTAGTAAAAGTATAGAAAGAATATACAATAGACAGATATCTCAATATATATAAATATATAAGCTATTCACAGTTTGGTATGTGGGTTGTTCAAAGTTTATACATGAATCTAAGCCTAAATGAAATCTGTTCATCAATATAAAGTGGTTGTGTCTCTTCAGACGACTTGAATAAAACCATTCATTTGAATTAATTCAATTCAATTCAAGTTTATTTGTTAGTAGTCCAGTCTAGAGGTCATGAATGCATGAACTAGCTTTTCTGCATCAGAAACAGGTATCATGTTTCGTAACTTGGCAATGTTTCTAAGATGGAAGAATGCCGTTTTTGTAACATGGGAAATATGATTTTCAAAAGACAAGTTGCTATCTAATATAACACCCAGATTTTTGACTGTAGAGGAAGTAACCGTGCATCCGTCTAGTTGCAAATTGTAATCCACGAGATTCTGTGTACTGTCTTTTGGTCCAATAAGTAATATCTCTGTCTTAATTTAATTTAATTTAATTTTGTTTTATTTGATCTGAATTACTCTTACGATGTCCTTTTGAACTGGGTTTCAGTTTTGCATTAAAGTTTTGATTGCACAATGGCTTTTAATGGAGGCACAGCTTTATGGCAGATATCTAAATTTGTGCTTGGAGTGACATGAGGGTTTGTAAATGATGTTTTATATTCTTGTTTTGTATTGCACCGCTTCAATCTACAAGTGTCACATGACAAATAAACGAAAGGCAGTAGATTGTGTGAGAATCGATGATAATGCAATCAGAGAAATACATTTAGTCTGAACTGATGGATTCTGTTCTTGAGCTGTTATTGTGTGCTGGAGAGTATTGTCTCTCTCTGTCTCTACAACTTCTTCTTCACTGAAGCATGATGTCCTCAGAGCTCGTCATGACACAGCCAGCTGGTCATCTGTGAGAGAAACACACTGAATCAGTCTGACCGCTGATACAGCAGGACGTATTAAACTAAACATCAGATCAGTCAGATATCCTTGAGGTTGGTTGTCAGTTCTGTACATGAAGTTATGTGCCTTTTGAAGCCAAAGTAAAATTATCTTTAATGATCACAGATGGAAATTATGTCCATACCTGAAACCTTGAACACACTTCAAAAGCTGTGTTAAACATTAATCTCCAGAATTTCAAGATATTTAACAGTGGAAGCTGCTTACAATACAGTAAGCAAGGCTGTTTTAAATGTATTATAGCAGACCAAACACGTATGAAAATAACTACACATATTTTTATCTTCCTTGACACCAGACTTTGTGTGAGTAAGAGCATTAAACATATTAAATGAAGCACATCACTGCGTGTTTTTCCTCTAATGTTGCCATATTAGCGAACAAGCCGTCTGGGACTCGTTTCATAAATATTGAAGTGCTTTGCTCCAACGTAACCTCCTGCTCTTCATTATGCTCGATGTTTTATTCATAAATCCCATTTCCAAATTTGTCTTTACCAAGCCCTGAAAGATGAATGTGATTTTGTTGTTTTTGTTTTTTCCCCCCCTTCAACATCTCTCCCTTTTGCAGTTTATTATTTATTCATGAGATGTTGTTTGGTTATTCATGAGAGCAGAAGCATAAATGCCTCACAACCATAAATGCTTTCGGTGTCAGAGACTGGATCTGAAACAACAGTCCAGCAAAACTCCTTCTGCTGACCTCATGCCAAAATGTGCTTTCTTAAACAAGCAATATTTCATAGTAAATTAAAACAATGCAATATTTATAAGCACGTCATGTTCCTAGAGTTTAAGTGATTCTGCACACGCTGATTAGCTTGTTCTAGTGTTTGGTTTGGGTTAGTTCTAAACTCGGGACACTGGTAAGAACCTGCGATGAGTTTGTTTATGAATGCATATTAATGTGTTTGGTGGGAGTGTTTGTAAGGTGGTCATCCGGTCGGTTTTTTGGGTTGGTCTGGTTTTGAAATGCCATGTCCATCTACCGGTGCAGGCTTGAGCCGGATTATTTATTCATGAGATGTTGTTTGGTTATTCATGAGAGCAGAAGCATAAATGCCTCACAACCATAAATGCTTTCGGTGTCAGAGACTGGATCTGAAACAACAGTCCAGCAAAACTCCTTCTGCTGACCTCATGCCAAAATGTGCTTTCTTAAACAAGCAATATTTCATAGTAAATTAAAACAATGCAATATTTATAAGCACGTCATGTTCCTAGAGTTTAAGTAATTCTGCACACGCTGATTAGCTTGTTCTAGTGTTTGGTTTGGGTTAGTTCTAAACTCGGGACACTGGTAAGAACCTGCGATGAGTTTGTTATGAATGCATATTAATGTGTTTGGTGGGAGTGTTTGTAAGGTGGTCATCCGGTCGGTTTTGGGTTGGTCTGGTTTTGAAATGCCATGTCCATCTACCGGTGCAGGCTTGAGCCGGACACTCATTTATCCTCATTTTAAGAGCATTATTTTATACTTTTATACAATGGTATATAAGGAAAGGAAAGGAGGCCAAGCGTGGTGTCCCATACTTGGAATTTGTGCTCTGCATTTCACCCATCCAAGTGGGTACACACACACACACACACACCTGGAGCAGCTGGGGGTTCGATTCTTGCTCAAGGGTCTTACCTCAGTCGTGGTATTGAGGGTGGAAGAGAGCGCTGGTTATTCACTCCCCCCACTTACAATCCCTGCCGGACCTGAGACTCGAACCCGCAACCGACTCTCTAACCATTACGCCACGACTGTCCCCAGAAATAAAAATATAATAAATACATGTTAATGTTCTATTCAAGTTAATATTAAGTGATCTATATTTTAGACAGAATATTGTCATTATGGACTGTGTTGATCTATTTCACCAATAATTGCATCTCTGATCAACATGGTGGTGTTTTCTGAATGATTCAGTACTTTTGAATGAATCAAGTGAGTCAGTGATTCATTTCAAGCCATTCATAAAGAGATTTGTTAAATTTTAAACTGCATATTAGTATACTACTCTTACTGTTTATCTTTCTATGGCATAAATATCAATAGTAGTATGCTAGAATGTGGCTCACAAATCAAGCCACTTGCTTCATTCCTGAAGGAATCAGCCATTAACGCATCGGTTGAATTAGTAAATTAATGATTCACTTATTAAGACAGTGATTTTGCCACCCATTGGTTTTAGTATAGGTATTACTTTCATTGTTCTATATTCAATCTATTTACATTTAAAACACTAATCTAATATGCAGTTGTAAATGCAGTGTAAATGCAGTCTCTGAGTTACATTACACAGTCTGTGTAAATTAGGGCTGTCAATCGATTAAAATTTTTAATCTGATTAATCACATCCTTTTTCTGTGATTAATCGTGATTAATCGCACACTTCATGAAATTAAGCATAGACCATTTATCTTGTTTCAAATGTTTATTTTGTCATTATTTGCTATATCCAGCAAAGTAAACCAAAAGATTGAAGGGTGTTTCTCAAAAATCTATATTTTCTGCAAGCTTTTTTCAAGATAAATGTAGATGTCTTTCCAAAAAAGGACACTTAGAAACTCCAAAAGGACACCAAAGAACCAAATGATGTAAGGAGCCCATGTAAGCACATGAAAGAAAAATAAATCCAAATCTTATAGTAGGCTATGTGTACAGTGCAACACCAAAGAGCTTTTTTACATTTTAGAGAAGCCAAGTTACGATATCGAACAGGACCACATGGAGATAATAAGAAAAATCCCTAAACCAACCGCCTGCTCACTGCATATATCTGCTACAGTACATGGATCCATTCAGTATAACTAAACACAGCAACATAAACATGACAAATCAAAACAATATCGCGAATGTGCATAAATACAATGTGGGATCACAGAATATGACAGAGCTCGTGTTTTAAAGCCAAACACACTGGAATTAATAATTCACTTAAAACGCAACGCGAGTCTCTGTTCTCTCGGCAATCTCTGATGTAATCAGCCTGGTTTCCTTCATATTAGTGCCGTTTTGGATGGATTGTTTGAATGCATACACTTACTGTATCATTCAACTGAAAACTTTCCTGGAGTTTAGCGGCTTAAAATGATCTAATCGCAAGCAGAGTAGCAAAATTGGGTTAATGGGTTAGAATATAAATTGTGCTTCAGTAATTTTGAGCTAATTGCATTAAATTATTTTAACACGTTAAGGATTGTAAAATTAATCGCATGCGTTAACGCGTTAACGATGACAGCCCTAGTGTAAATACATCTAAATGCCACTTCAGGTGCAGCATCAGTGCCACTTCTGCAGTGCAGAGATGGATTTTGTTGTTATCAATTTCATTTGATTGGTTTCAGCCCTGTAGAGTCTTATTATTTACATTTACATGCATTTACATTTATTTATTTAGCAGACGTTTTATCCAAAGCGACTTATTTTGAGCGAGCGGAGCGGAATCTTCAGAAAGGCGCTCTGCACTCTTAAGGAAATATTACCACTCCGGTCACATGCTCTGCTTACAATTGGGGAATACATCAAGCAAAGTTTTTTTTTTTTTTTTAAATTTAGGATGAAGTCAGATAGTGACGAAAGAGGTGAGTTTTCAGCTGTCGCTTGAAAATTGTCAGGGATTCAGCATTCCGGATAGGGGTGGGAAGATCGTTCCAGCAGCCAGGAACAGTGAACGAGAATGTTCTGGAAAGTGATTTTGAGCCTCTCTGTGATGGTACCACGAGGCGTCGCTCACTAGTGGATCTCAGACTTCTGGAGGGGATGTAGATTCGTAGTAGTGAGTGGAAGTAGGCGGGTGCTGAGCCTGTGGCTGTTCTATATGCAAGCATCAGTGTCTCTAACTTGATGTGAGCCGAAACCGGTAGCCAGTGCAAGGAGATAAAGAGAGGTGTAACATGGGCTCTTTTGGGCTCGTTGAAGATCAGTCGTGCCGCTGCATTCTGAATCATTTGTAGAGGTTTGATTGTGCTTGATAGGAGTCCAGCCAGAAGAGCATTGCAGTAGTCCAGCCTAGAGATGACAAGGGCCTGGACAAGAAGTTGTGCAGCATGCTCCGTTAGAAAGGGCCTGATCTTTCTGATGTTGTGCAATGCAAATCTGCAAGATCAAGCAGTTTTCTGCAAGATCGAACTATTATTCTAATGGCATTTATTGAATACATTTAAGAACATGACACATCATCTACACTGGGGTTAGAAAACAGGTCTTCACAGGTAGTATGGAGGTAGAAGAGCATCCAGAATACAAAAACTGCATGACATGCTGTCTATTAAGGTGCCGTCATCTGTTTCAGTTGAAAGAACAACAACAACTTAATATGTAATTATGTAACATTTTATGCTGGATGTGGAATCACAAGCATTGGAAGTCAGTAAGCTAAAGCTTATATGAAATTGCTCTTGATCATTAGACATAAGGATGTGATAGAGTCTGAAAGCAGTATTATGAGGAGGATCTTTATAAACCAGAGCCCGAAGGCAGCTGTCTTAGATTTCAGACACAGCCTTTCTCAATTTGTTTTCAGCTGTGTCACATTAGTCCTCCTGTATTTTAGCCCTCACATTTACTTTGGTTTTTATCAGGCTTTGTTCTTGGATTTTAGTGTTTTTCTCCGTTAAATGCAGCTGCATGATCCTCTTGCTCTCAGTAAGACTCTCTGTGTAACAGTAATATTAAAAGTGTATTCATCAATAAATGGAGGAAGGCATCTGTGAAATGATGAAATGTAAAAGTCTAAAACCAGGTTCTGTGGCAAACAGCAGATCACCAGCGGTCTTACATGTGGTTAATGGAGCTACAGGACGACCTGTGCAGCTCTAAAGCAAACAGCTATTCATGTCTCTAAAAGGAAGGAAAGCAGCACAAAACCTCCATCAGCGAATGCTGTAGAGCTGAGCCGAAGGTCACAGAACACAGAAGACTGAACTGTAGGAGCTGCTGCAGGTCTTTATCTGAGATGAGGTGAGATGTTGAGCGAGGAGGCTGTGAAAGCCCACAGCGGGTGTGTGTGTCTGTGTGTGTGTGTGTGGACACGCGGGTCACGAGAGCTGCTATTAATACACTCCGCTATGGCTGAATTATATCCACATGCTCCGCTTAAGCTTCTGTTACAAATTATTCATTCTTTAATAAAATGAAAAGACTGGTGACGAACACAAAGGTGAAGGAATCAACACCAGACACAGGAGAATACTGTATATTCTGACCAAAAGTATTGGCTGGGAACTTTGGAAGCTTTGGAAAGTTAAATGCTTTTGTGATTCCCCCCCCCCTCACTGTTTGAAAGTAAACTTGAAATAAAACAGGCCATCAAGCGATGAATGAAATCAATCAGATCTATTAGTCTCTCTTTGTATTTTGCTTTATATGCTTATATCACCATTTTCACACACTTTCCATAAAAACTCAAAGAAGCTTTTTGTTTGAGCTGTAAATACAAAAAAATGTAACATAGAGAGTCGTGACAACAGAGATGTGGATCCAAATACAGGCTTTAATTAAAAAAATATTAAAAAGTACAGTACCAGCAAACAGTAGCAAACAAGGTAATCCAAAAGGAAAATCCCAAAACAGGTGAAGGTCAGGGCAGGCAGCGAACGATCAGAATGTTTTCATAACTTAGTGAAACATTAGCAAAACTTAGAACCTTTTTAATTTTTTTTTGAGGGAGAGTTTTCTAGCCTTTAATAATGCTCTCAAAACGTCAGCACAAAAGCATTATTTATACATTGTCCATGGATCATTTTATTTCTGAAATATTTTTGTTGGACGCTAAGTAATTTATGTTACTATTGGTTTCAGAACATTCAGTTGTAACATTCACAAAACGTTGAATTAAAAAAATGGTTGTTCCTGTTACATTCATATAACCAATAAAACTCCTTAAAAACATTTGTGTCATGACAACTTTCGGAGGGATTGGCATGGTAATGTACATGACAATGTTGATGTATTTGGTCTTGGTGGAATGGATCTGCTGCGGCAGAGCAAGTACTGAGACTCGCTAATACATCCACAACATGCTGCTGTGAGCATGAAAGAAATACTGCTGCTGCACATATAACATATATGAAATAACCCCCATGTAGCATACATGAATCACCCCATAGCAGATCTATACAGGTGGAGCTGGGGAAGGTGGAGGGTTTCTGAAGCGCGCTGCAACTGCTACAGCAAGCTCTAGTGAAGGATTTGAATGTTGAGCAGCGAGCTCATTGGCTGCTGATACAAAAAGAACCAATCAGCTGCGCCATGTGATAATGATATTATTACGTCAGATTGAGTTTGACCTATTGGACTGCGCCATCTAGAGTTTCATGACAGAACTTTATATTTAAAAAACTGGATGTTTTGAATATTCAGAGAACATTCAGAAATAAAGTTTTCATAACTTAATGGGAACATTATCAAAATGTTCCAACATATTTTAGAACATATTTTTGTGAGTCTGCGCTGTAGGTTTGAGGCGTAAGTATAAATCGATCCCGTACCCCGGTTTACGCCGATGCAATGAGACTGCTGTCTATAAAGAGGCTCCTAACAGCTCATAAAGCCTCATCCTCCTCCTGACCTCTTGACCTCTAATTGCTGTCTCTGACATGAAGACCTACAGCCAGATTTCAGTTCTCCTCCAGAATTTTTATCCACTTCCAGCAGAAACACTTCATCTTCTTTTAGGTAATGGGCAGGTTATCGCTCTCCTCTCCTTCTGCTGGCTGACGCTCTGTAATATTTCTCTCTTTCTCTCGGTCTGTTGTCCCTCAGGGCCACAGCGACGCACCGAGGACAGATCATCTTCAAGGACGCTCTGGCGCAGCAGCTCTGTGAGCAGGGAGGTGAGGAGCATCTCTGATCCGTAAACTTCAGATGGGTGTTAGAGAAATGACAGAGAAACTAAATATACACACAGTCTGATCTTCAGCATGTGCAGCACATCAAATGACAGAACACACAGGCATTCCTATACATTAACAGTAAAGGTTGAATAGTATGAATGTTGTACTCACCTGACGGTCTATTTGCCAAACCATAAGAACATATGCATTCTTACTAAAATCTGAATACTTACTAAAAAACTAAAATCTCTTCATATGTGTGTGCAAAGACAATTGATGCAAACGTTCAACCTGAACGCACTCTACTGAATAACACACAATATAAGGGCATGAAAGTTTTTCCAGCACTTACACATAAAGATTTTAAAGAAGTCCATTTCAAGTTTGAAGGGCTTAAAGCTTTGAGTGGTTAAAGGAATTATAAATATCCCAGCAGGACTGAAGACGTGAAATAGAGAAATGAGGCGAATCTCCGTCAGTGATGAGACATGAGCAGATTAACACACGGCTCAAGAGAAGATCTGAGACTGAGAGCCGCTGAAGCTTTAAGAAAGTGAGCGAGCACGGCGCAGACATTTGACTGGCTGATAATGTTTCAAAGCGGCATGTGCAGATGTGGGGTTAAGGGTTAGCGAGACTACAATCAGTGAATAGAGCGTATTTCAGCAGTGCTGTGGCCTCTAGAGAGCAATAAGACAAAATCAGCTCTGAGATGAATAACACAGCAACATTCAAAGCAAGAAAGGGTATTTAGAAATTTGCGAAAACACAATGGTACAAGGGAAAATTCAATACAGATTTGTCAGTAGAGAGTTTCAGTCATGCTAAAATACACCAGTATTAGTTAGTGAGCTGAAACACTCGTCTATATGTCACTGTACAGCACTACATAGAGCAGACATTGACCTTAGTTTACATAGATGTTCTGCTGGAAGAAAGACTCGTCATTAACCTGATGATTCAGATTATTTTATGAAGATTTGTGTGGCTGCCCTTATGAAAAAGAAATGCACTTTTGAAAAAAGAGTGTTCATTATGGAAATAAAATAATTTGCTTAAGTGTGAACTTAATGTACTGTTTTTTTTGGACACTTACTGAAAACATATTATACAGTTAACATTTTTATTAAATGCAAATAGTTAAACTTCAGAGTGCTTATTTGGATGAATTTGACATTATTACAAAGTGGACTTTTTAAAAGTAGACTTAAGTGTGGTAAGAAACAATTAAGTCAATTAAGTGGCCTTTTATTTCATTTATATTATCTGCAATACATTTTTTTTTAAAATAAATACTTTTAAGATTGAATGTACACTGCAAGTGCACATTCAATACCAGGTTACACTTTATTACAGTGTAATTACACCATTAATAGTGAGTACTATTTTATCTTTAACATGTACCGTACATACTTTATGGTTAGGATTAAAGTTTGGTTTAGAGTTAGTTGCATGTAATTATGCATAATTTACTGTTATTACTATAATAAGAACATGCAACATGTGTAACAAGGAAATTGTAAAATTAAGTGTTACCCACACTTCTTTTTCACAAGGGTACTTGTGTTTTTATTATGTGGTAATTGTTTTTATAAAAGCAATAGGGATGGCAGCAGTTTTATTGTGGATAGTGTGAATCAAATGCAAATATGTAAGTAGTTTAAGAGTTTAGAGAGACTCATTTGCAGTGGTTTATATTCAGATTGGTGACAGTGATTTCTGTGGTACTAGTGATTCTGACTGATGGATTTTAGTGTTGAGTGTTGAACGCAGCATATTGTAAAGTTAAAACTCTCATAACCAGAAGTATATTTCATCATTTAACAGATTCTGAGCTCAGAGTAGGTCTGTGCTGAAAGCTTTATATGTTATTGTTATGTAGAAAATGAATGGATTTGTACCTCTGAAACCAGACTGTTGCATTTTATTACCCACTGTTTACCATTAGTTTCCTTGCAGAGAGAGAAAAATCACCAAGTGTATGAAAGTGAAACGAGCCAGAAGACTAGCTGGAATGAATAGACAAATGACAGCATGTATCCACAGATAAACACATAAAGGTATGCTAAAAAGAGACTTTAAGAGCTGCAGAACTTCCCTGAGAGAGAGAGAGAGCTGCAGATGACGCTAGTATATCAAAGAGTGATATCTGTGACAGGTCGGGATGAGGAAAGGCGACCAGAGAACGCTGCAATTTCCAGCAGCTCCATAAATTAGTGCTTTATGGGACACGCTGGACTCGTATCCCTGAGGATTGATTATCGAAAAGTGACTATAACTCACGGGGGGCGATCAGTTTTGGGCAGAGGAGAGGAGGACGATCAGAAGCAGAGCAGATATACGACAGCAGACACGCGGCCTCTAGATGGAGAGACGCGCTAAAGATGAAAGATGTGTCGCTGGAAAATAATGTCCTGCGCCTCAGACACCCAAACGCAAGCGCTCGCACCACTTAATAACACCGAGTGCCAACTTTCATCTGAATGTCCAACTTTGCATTAGAGAAGTTGGAGAATGAACCGGCCCGCTCCAAATCTGCAGCCGAGGCTCATGGGAAGCGCGGGGCTGTTAAACTGTCAGTGTAAGCCGGTCGCATTAGCACAGATCTACAGGAAGAGCGCCGGAGGTAATTAAAGTTCTTAAGAAAGCGATCGAGGATTAAACTAAGCCTGAAACGAGTGTGACTGTCTGCTGTGTGAACGCCTGATGTAGACAGAAGAAGAGGTCGACGAATGAACGGCAGAGAACGAGAGCAGAACTCCACAGACAAAGATCATGTGTGTGCGTGTGTCACATTACCTTTATTTATATAGCACTTTACACAAAACAGAGGGTGTCAAAGCATGTTTACAGTGTTAAACAGGAAAATAGTGTGTCAATAACGCAAATAAAATGTAATTCTGCAATAGAAGCTCTAAAAAGAGGACAATAGTAACTAGTCAGTTTTCCCGTTTAAGTCAGTTCATAGTTGATTCAGTGATGTCATCGTACAGCTCAGTTCAGTTCTCTTCCAATAGTGTCTGTGCCAGGGGTAGGCAGGTTCGGTCCTGGAGAGCCGCTGTCCTACAGAGTTTAGACCAAACTTGCCTTGCCTCTGGTCTGTGCAATCAAGGCCATGATACTGACAGATATTAAGTGTCGCTAACTAAGCAAGCCAAAGGCAAGAGTGGCAAGGAACCAAAACTCCATCGGTGACAGAAATGAAGAAGAAAACCTTGGGAGAAACCAGATTCAGTCGGGCGACCAGTTTTCCTCTGGCCAGACGAAACCAGCAGTTTAATTCCAGGCTGCAGCAAAGTCAGATTGTGAACTGGCATCACTCGGAACATCCATCTAGTTCCCTCCACGTGGAACATCGCATGGTGAAGGAGCCGAAGCCAGTCTGTGCAAAGGACTCGTCTGGTTCTTGTGGTCTTTGCTGAGGATTTGTGCCAATGGCCGTCTAGGTGATGAGGTCTTCAGAGGAGAGCTGTCTCTAGGGCTCATCTAGTTGTCCTGGTCTCCGCTGACATTCAGGGCTGTAGAGGTCATCTCTAGGTGCTGGTCCACCATCTGATCTGGATACAGACTGGATCTGGTGGCTACGGTGACCGCGGAATAAAAATGAAACAGACTAATAATAGTGTACAGTAGATGCCATTCTTCTAACAATGTAACAAGTGTGTTACAGTATGTGTAAACCAGGTTAAATACATGGATCTTTAATCTAGATTTAAACTGACAGAGCGTGTCTGCCTCCCGAACAACACTAGGTAGATTTTTCCAGAGTCTGGGCACTAAATAGGAAAAGGATCTGCTGCCCGCAGTTGATTTTGTTATTCTAGGCATTAACAAATTGCCAGAGTTTTGAGAACACAGCGGACGAGAAGGACTGTAATGCGATAAGAGCTCATTCAAATACTGAGGTGCTAAACCAGGGCTTTAAAAGTAATCAGGAATATTTTTAAATGTATACAATGTTTAATAGGTAGCCAGTGCAGTGTTGACAGAACCGGGCTAATATGGTCATACTTCCTGGTTCTAGTAAGAACTCTAGCTGCTGCATTTTGGACCCGCTGGAGTTTGTTTATTAAGCGTGCAGAGCAACCACCCAATAAAGCATTACAATAATCTAACCTTGAGGTCATGAACGCATGATTTAACATTTCTGCATTTGACATTGAGAGCATAGCTCGTAATTTAGATATATTTGTAAGATAGAAAAATTCAGTTTTACAAATGAAACGTGGCTTTCAAAGGAAAGATTGCTATCAGACAGCACACATAGGTTCCTAACTGATGACGAAGAATTGACAGAGCAGCCATCAAGTGTTAGACAGTGTTCTAGGTTATTACATGTGGATTTTTTGGTCAAATAATTAACACCTCTGTTTTTTGTTAGCAGTAGGACATTACTAGCCATCCAGATTTTTTTTATATCAACTATGCATTCCATTAGTTTTTCAAATTGGTATGTTTTGTCGGGCCGTGAAGAAATATGGAGCTGAGTATCATCAGCATACCAGTGAAAGCTAATACCATGTTTCCTGATGATATCTCCCACAGGTAACATGTAAAACGTGAAAAGCAATGGTCCTAGTACTGAGCCTTGAGGTACTCCATACTGCACTTGTGATCGATATGATACTTCTTCATTCACTGTTGCGAATTGATGACGGTCAGATAAGTAAGATTTGAATGATGCCAATGCAATTCCACTAATGCCAACATAATGTTGGGGTTGATAGTGTCGATAGATCGAGTAGCACTAATAGAGAAATACAGCCACGATCGGATGATAAGAGCAGGTCATTTGTAACTCTAATGAGAGCAGTCTCAGTACTATGATACGGTCTAAATCCTGACTGGAAATCCTCACAGATACCATTTTTCTCTAAGAGGGAACAGTTGTAGTTGTGAAGATACTGCCTAGTATTTTTGACAGAATAGGAAGATTTGAGATCGGTCTGTAATTAACCAGTTGTCTAGGATCAAGTTGTGTTTTTTTAAATGAGAGGCTTAAAAACCGCCAGTTTGATGGTTTCTGGGACATATCCTAATGACATTGACAAATTCATAATATACTGTACATGTTGTTGATTTAGATCAAGTGAACATTCACCACGACTGCTGGTAAAATCTGTCTCTTCATCCAAACACTTGATAAGGTTTTACTGCTACAGAGGAGGACAATGAGGAAAGCCAGAGCCATCACTCCCGTTACCCAGCATTCATAGTACACAAGTCAACAAAACATTGTTTCTGTTTAGTTTCCAGCCTTATCTCATGAGAAACGCTCTGCAAACGGTTTTCCAAAATCACAGTTTGTCCTTCCTACTACAGGCCAATACGGATGCGACTTAAATACACACAAGCTGAATAAATATCCAAATTATGTTCTGTTTACTTTTAAATCAGCTCACCCGGTTTGGATGTTAAATCTGATTATAAAGATCAGACTTTCTGAAGCATTGGAGGCTCTGAATGTCCAGTCTGTGTGCTGAATGAATCTTTCAGTCTGATTTCTGGGATTTGAACCCATGACTTTTGCATCGATGCAGAAAAACCATGCGTGACTTATTTAACAAATATTTGCATTGGCTCAGCTAAATTGCAAACTATATTCCAGAGCATAAGTAACTTATAACCTTCCTCTGTGAACTTGATTTGTCTGAATGGGAGTAACAGTCGCAGTAGCGCCACCCAGTGGACGTTTGATTGGAAACTGCAATTACATTCAGAACTCAACCATTATATTCACAGTCACATTCACTCAGGAGACTTTCACAGTGTGTGTGTGAGTTCTGAAAGAAATAGGTCAGCAAATGAAATAGAGCACAGCTGCTTTATCATTATAATGTGATGGATTTTGGGAAAAGATTATCTGAGGTTATTGAGGGAAAGATTGACTATATGATTTTTGGTATATCGGTACAGTTTAGAAGATAAAAAGGTTTTTCCAGAGAAGATGAAGGTTTCTGAGTGTAAGGTTTAATGTGGTTAATTATAGCTAGACGTGTCAGAGGCTTTAGATAAGGAAAGACTGAACTGTGAGATTAAAGAGAGCCTGCAATGTTCTCTAGAGAGTTAAAGTTATAAAATAATTTGTTATGATGTTTCATTTCATCTGTGAAATAACAAATAGTAACACCTATAACATATATAAATAAGAGTTAATCATTCATCACACCTGTTGGCATTAGAGAATAACATCCATACACTGTCTAGTCGAATCAAACCTTTTGTGTTGGGTCCTTTCATACATTTAAATCACTGTGGTTGTAATGATCTTCAGAACCAAACATTGATTAAAGTAGCAGGCTTTTGTTCATGTGAGATAATAAGATGGTGGTTAGCCGTCAGCAGCTTCTGAAGGGTGTAAGCGGATTCTGGTGAGCAAGAGGATGATGTGTAGGGAAAATCATGAATAACTGTGTGATGAATATGTATGATTTAATGTCCAGTATTTTGCATAAAAGTACTGTCAGAAATAATGGCGTTTTTGACCAGGGGTTCATTCAATTCAGCATAAATTTTTGGTTTAAGAATAAGTAGTCATGATCTCAGTCCCAAATAGACACTGGAGCAAGAGTCTGTCAAAGTAATTCAGCCACAAAATAAAAATATATATATATATATATATATATATATATATATATATATATATACTGTATACAATTCTTCCTCTCCTATAGCAGAGAATAGTATATCCGATACGATACTGTAGCTGCTTGCTGTATGGTTATAATTTTCTCTCTGATACAGTAGTATCGATCTTGGAAGTAAAGAAATGAATTGTGTGTGTGTGTTCGTTCAGTGGAAGGTCTGTTTGACATGTTAGTAAACAGTGTCAGTGTGATAAAAGTGAACATTCACCACGACTGCTGGTAAAATCTGTCTCTTCATCCAAACACTTGATAAGGTTTTACTGCTACAGAGGAGGACAATGAGGAAAGCCAGAGCCATCACTCCCGTTACCCAGCATTCATAGTACACAAGTCAACAAAACATTGTTTCTGTTTAGTTTCCAGCCTGATCTCATGAGAAACGCTCTGCAAACGGTTTTCCAAAATCACAGTTTGTCCTTCCTACTACAGGCCAATACGGATGCGACTTAAATACACACAAGCTGAATAAATATCCAAATTATGTTCTGTTGACTTTTAAATCAGCTCACCCGGTTTGGATGTTAAATCTGATTATAAAGATCAGACTTTCTGAAGCATTGGAGGCTCTGAATGTCCAGTCTGTGTGCTGAATGAATCTTTCAGTCTGATTTCTGGGATTTGAACCCATGACTTTTGCATCGATGCAGAAAAACCATGCGTGACTTATTTAACAAATATTTGCATTGGCTCAGCTAAATTGCAAACTATATTCCAGAGCATAAGTAACTTATAACCTTCCTCTGTGAACTTGATTTGTCTGAATGGGAGTAACAGTCGCAGTAGCGCCACCCAGTGGACGTTTGATTGGAAACTGCAATTACATTCAGAACTCAACCATTATATTCACAGTCACATTCACTCAGGAGACTTTCACAGTGTGTGTGTGAGTTCTGAAAGAAATAGGTCAGCAAATGAAATAGAGCACAGCTGCTTTATCATTATAATGTGATGGATTTTGGGAAAAGATTATCTGAGGTTATTGAGGGAAAGATTGACTATATGATTTTTGGTATATCGGTACAGTTTAGAAGATAAAAAGGTTTTTCCAGAGAAGATGAAGGTTTCTGAGTGTAAGGTTTAATGTGGTTAATTATAGCTAGACGTGTCAGAGGCTTTAGATAAGGAAAGACTGAACTGTGAGATTAAAGAGAGCCTGCAATGTTCTCTAGAGAGTTAAAGTTATAAAATAATTTGTTATGATGTTTCATTTCATCTGTGAAATAACAAATAGTAACACCTATAACATATATAAATAAGAGTTAATCATTCATCACACCTGTTGGCATTAGAGAATAACATCCATACACTGTCTAGTCGAATCAAACCTTTTGTGTTGGGTCCTTTCATACATTTAAATCACTGTGGTTGTAATGATCTTCAGAACCAAACATTGATTAAAGTAGCAGGCTTTTGTTCATGTGAGATAATAAGATGGTGGTTAGCCGTCAGCAGCTTCTGAAGGGTGTAAGCGGATTCTGGTGAGCAAGAGGATGATGTGTAGGGAAAATCATGAATAACTGTGTGATGAATATGTATGATTTAATGTCCAGTATTTTGCATAAAAGTACTGTCAGAAATAATGGCGTTTTTGACCAGGGGTTCATTCAATTCAGCATAAATTTTTGGTTTAAGAATAAGTAGTCATGATCTCAGTCCCAAATAGACACTGGAGCAAGAGTCTGTCAAAGTAATTCAGCCACAAAACCCATTCAGTTCATTCATTCAACTGACCTATTCATTCAATTATTTCATGAAAACAGTCTGGAGCAACAGCTGTTTTAGATCAGTATACGGCTCATGTGATTAGACTCAGTACTTTAAGGTTTGGGTTTTACTGCTGGATGGGAGTTTGTACTGAAATGGTATTTGTCTGTATGGATTACAGTGTGGTTTTGGGGTTGCAACAAAGCACAGAACTTTCAAAAACATTCAAACAGGAATTGATCAAATTAATAAAAGAATCAAAGGAATTATTCCTCAATGACCTTTATTAAAGAAAACATTTCATTCTCCATCTAAAAATGTCCACAGCAGGCTGTACTAGATTTTTTTATAGTTTTGTCACAGGATCCAGACACCACAGACGGAGAGAGGTAGGAGTGTTAAATGCTCCTACATTAGTAATATTTTGTTGAAGTAGGAGGTGAAGACTCATGGGAGTGACATTGTCCTAGTTTTTAGATGAAGTACAGAGAAAACCGTTACCCTTAATATAGAGCCGTGAGACACTGATCATTAGAGTCATTTTGGCAAAATAAACCCTGACAGTGAGATCAGGACCCTGACGGTCATCGGTGTTCTCCTCAGCTTCCGGCCATCGATTACAAGCTTTAAGATCACTGTAAAATCAGTGCTAAATAATAATAATAATACTAAAGTCCTCCAGGATCATGCCAATTAGTTCTTCTGACTTGCAGAATGAAAGAGAACAAGAGATAGAGCTATACAAGACACACAAATGTCAAATGCACAGCTACTGTCATGGAGAAAAATGTTTGACCGATCAGTGATTGAGAAACATAACATTCCAAAATCTCCATTATGAAGTCATTTAATGTTTGCAGGCTTCTTTGTATTAATTACAAAGGGATTGAATGTTCACTCCATGTACTGTATATTTATTAAAATGATCCTTACCAATATTTCTCCTTGTATCTTTTTATATTTGCAAGTCTTTAATTAGAAATGTTCCATGTAAAGGATGTTTTTGTTTTGTCTCTTTAAGCTCCCACTGAATCTCCTCTTCGGCCCAGTCTAGGTGAGTAAAAGCATCAGCAGACACACGTGTGCTGACGTTACTCCTCACTGCTCCTCACTGTGCTCCTGTCTCTGTGTCTGTCCTCGGTATCTGTCGCTGATGTAAAGCTGTGGTTCATGGTGATCATGCTGTTCTCCGGGATGACTTTGAACACAACACACAAGAAGAGCTTAATCTCAATATCTGGTGAGTAACACTCGTCTTTCTTTGGCTTGTTTACTTGGCAGTGAAGCTGTTTTCATTTCCTATATAATAGCTTGCATTGATGCCATATAGAGAGCTAGAAGATGTGTTTATTGTCCATGGCTGGTTCTCTCGCAGGTCAGACTGCAGTAACTGTGAGGTTGGAGAGCAGTGTGGTGCGCTGATGCATGGAAAAGCAGTGACGTTTTGTGAGCCCTTTGGACAGAGAGAACTGGTAATTGTTTACAGAACAGATGTAATCAAGTGAAAAACAGCACATTTTGCCCTGAAGGTCTGGGTGTTGACAAACAGCATCAGGCAGTGAGCTGTGCTTCTCAAACAAATAGATGCACTTCTGTCCATACAAAACTCCTGCCAAACTCCTCAGAGTGACTTATAGTCAGTAGAATGTCCATCAAAATAAAGTTATTATTAGATAGATAGATATTAAGATTAGATATAGATATTAAGCAGACAATCACTAATCCTCGAATGACTGCTAGTTGACATGGAACTGCAAAGTTACTGATAGTTAGTAGAATGACTAAAGTGGACTATAAAACTAAATTATTACACAAGAAAATAAAACACACACACACACATTAAAGACTGGTGGTGTGGACGCTGTGTAGCTTTGCAGCGCCGTGTCTCGTATGCTGTGTTCACATTATTCCTGTGTGAATAAAGCAGATCTGTGAATAGAAATGAGAAGCTCATGGTTTTATCGTCTCTTTTAGACGACAGTGGCTCTGAACACGAGCACCGCATCAGTCCTGCAGTTTGCCTTTGGTGAGTGTCACTGTCTTCTGCGGTTACTGTAGCTCATGATTCTTCAGCTCCTGCAGCCATAGACGACTGGTTTACAGCTGAATACTTTGCAAAAGAATGATGCATTTTTGTCTTGTTTTCCCATAAAAATATCTAAACATTCTTAAATCAAGATACATTTATTTGAGATGCAAAATGACTTAAGATATTAAGACTTGTCTGAAAAAATGTACCATTTTGTACATTTTTTACAATGTAATTTTTTCAGAAAACAAGTCTTCTTATGTCATATTGCATCTCAAGTGAATGTATCTTGATTTAAGAATGCTTAGAAATTTTTACTGAAATACTTAGCAAATCACATTTAGCTGTATGTATTTTTCTGTATGAAGTTATTAAGTCAAGTGAATCCATTCTAATGTGTGACGTTCTTGTGTGTGCGTTTGTTGTTCAGGATCTGGATCTTGTCGGTTCAGTTACTCGGACCCCAGTATCATCATCTCCTGTGGTCTGAACTCCTCTGATGACTGGATCACCTTGGAAAAGATCAGGTTTTACTTTATTTTAGAAAATGGCTCCCACACACTCACAGTATTACTGTTACCATTATGTAAAAACGCCATGAGCAGTACGTGGATTTTGTGCCATAAAAACTCATAATTTAAGGTTGCATACATCTGAATGAGTTTGAGCTCATGTATGTTCAGTTCTCCAGTGTTTTTATCGTATGTATTTGATCTGGCAGGGCTCCCACTAACAGCAGCACAGTGGTTCATCTCCTGCCAGTGCCTCCGGGCTGTAAAGGGGAGGCCATTCATCTGCGCTGGAGTCAGGAGCCACCCGTGGGGCCCGATGGTTATGAGTCCTGCTGGGGCCTCGATAACATACTGGTGCTAAACACGGCCAACCGGCCCCCGCTGCTGGAGGACAGCCTGGACCCTCTGGACACGGCCAACTGGCTCTTCTTCCCTGGAGCCACAGTAAAGGTGCATGACCAAATAGTGTCATCCAGCAAACTAGAAACCATCCCATGTGAAGAAGCTCAAAACGAGTGCTTATTATGAAAATAATGTACTTTTTAATAATATACTTAAGTGTGAACTGAATGTAATGTTTTCTGATGCTTAATTGCATGTTAACTGCAATAAAACCAAAATGTGTTATAGACTTAATTTATATTAAATGCAATTAGTTGAACTTTAGAGTGCTTCTCTAAATTACTTATCTTGTCTTTGAAGTATGGTTAAAGTTACTGCTGAATGTGCTGACAAGCATTTATGATAAACTAATATATACTTTAATACATGTCTATTCAAACTTGAGTGATATATTTAAATATATCTTTAATTACACATTTGCAATTTAGTTCATTTAAAATATATTAACTATACATATAATCTTGAATAACACACTACAGTTAAAATTATAATCTAGTACTTTACATATGCTTTAGTATGTTAGTCAACACATCAAAATAAGTGTACTTCTTTAAAACATGAGAACATAAAATATGTTGATTAAAAGAAGATGGTTAAAGCATAATGGTTTAAAATGTACTTTAAAGTAAAATGTTTAATTTGACAACTGTGTTAAGAAATTCAGTCTTTAAAGTGTTTATCTTTAAGTCACTTAAATGGCCTTTTATTTCATTGATATTATATTGTCTGCCAGAACAATTCATTTAAAAATATGCATTTAAGATTTGAGCACTACATGCGCAAATTCAGTACAATCAAGCACACTTCTTTTTCATGAGGTATGATTTATGAACGCTTTCCTTGGAGAGTTCAGTTTATGGTTTAATGTCGCAAAGTAAATCGCTAATATGAGAGGTCAGAACACAAGGCCGCAGCTTTGACAGGGTCATTTCTTACAGCAGCCCTTCGAGTGTTTTCCAGCCCACACTAGCAGACAGGTCTGTTCCCCATAAATGGCCCAAGGCAGAGGCTGTCTTTAATGTCTTCTCCATCTGCCCTGCATTCATGCAACATGGAGATTTCAGTTTTGTCAGAAACATCTGTAGCACTGTAATCCTTCCTCTCGATTCATTCAATAGCATGCTTGTCAGTCAGAGGGAAACTCCTTGTACTTTCATGGCGGAGAGGGATTCGAGCACAGTTTCGCCTCCACACGAGACGTGGACCTGCACCGTGAAGAGGGACGCAGCTACTGGGAGGAAGACTTTGAGAGTCCACTGAGTGGGTGCGTCTTACAACTGCCAGCAGATAAGATTGGGATTCGTGCTAGTGGATTGCTTTTGTGAAATAGTATTTTAACAGTAGTTAGGTCAGTCAGTAGACAAACATACTGGTGATACATTGAGGTGTTGACATTTCAGTTTTGATATCTTGGAGCTCTCTAGACAAATTTGATATCCAAAAGCAAACATTTGGGTTACTAACAGGTTACGATCAGATGCTGTTAAGTGTAGCAACAGTTTCTTGAAGAACAGAGAATTATATGTAAGGAGGTGTGATTGTAAGTGCTGTGTGTGGCCTGTAGATGGGAGGTTGATGGAGCAGTGAATGGAGTTCAGTGTGGAGAGGTGGAGTCTGGATCTGCACTCGTCTTTCTCAAAGATGGACAGAGGAAGGTGTGCACACCGTACCTCAACACCACCGCCTACGGAAACCTGCGCTTCCACTTCACCATGGGTATGACTTACACTTTTACGTGCACATTATGTTGATACTGATGTGTGTTCAATGTATGATCTCTGTGTTCAGTGTCTCATCTTTGTTTTCAGTGTCTGATCTCTGTGTGTTCAGTGTCTGATTTATCTGTGTTCAGTGTCTGATTTCTCTGTGTTCAGTGTCTGATCTCTGTGTGTTCAGTGTCTAATCACTGTGTGTTTTGTGTCTGATCTCTCTTTTCAATGTCTGATCCCTGTGTGTTCAGTGTCTGCTTTATCTGTGTTCAGTGTCTGTTCTCTGTGTTCAGCGTCTGATCTCTGTGTGTTCAGTGTCTGATCACTGTGTGTTTTGTGTCTGATCTCTCTTTTCAATGTCTGATCCCTGTGTGTTCAGTGTCTGCTTTATCTGTGTTCAGTGTCTGTTCTCTGTGTTCAGCGTCTGATCTCTGTGTGTTCAGTGTCTGATCACTGTGTGTTTTGTGTCTGATCTCTCTTTTCAATGTCTGATCCCTGTGTGTTCAGTGTCTGCTTTATCTGTGTTCAGTGTCTCTTCTCTGTGTTCAGTGTCTGATCTCTGTGTTCAGTGTCTGATCTCTGTGTGTTCAGTTTCTCTGTGTTTTCAGTGTCTGATCTCTGTGTTTTCAGTGTCTGATCCCTGTGTGTTCAGTGTCTGATCTCTGTGTTTTCAGTGTCTGATCTCTGTGTGTTCAGTGTCTGCTCTCTGTGTGTTCAGTGTCTGATCTCTGTGCGTTCAGTGTTTGATCTCTGTGTGTTCAGTGTCTGATCTCTGTGTTCAGTGTCTGATACCTTTGTGTTCAGTGTCTGATCTCTGTGTGTTCAGTGTCTGATCTCTGTGTTCAGTGTCTGATCCCTGTGTGTTTGGTGTATGATCTCTGTGTGTTCAGTGTCTGATCTCTGTGTTCCATGTCTGATCTCTGTGTTCAATGTCTGATCTCTGTGTTCAGTGTCTGATCCCTGTGTGTTTAGTGTCTGATTTCTGTGTGTTTAGTGTCTGATCTCTGTGTTCAGTATCTGATCTCTCTGTGTGTTTTCAGTTTCTGATCTCTTTGTTTTCAGTGTCTCATCTCTGTGTTCTCAGTGTCTGATCTCTCTGTGTTCAGTGTCTAATCTCTGTGTTTTCAGTGTTTGATCTCTGTGTTCAGTGTCTTATCCCTGTGTGTTTGGTGTCTGATCTCTGTGTGTTTAGTGTCTGATCTCTGTGTTCAGTGTCTGATCTCTGTGTGTTCAGTGTCTGATCCCTGTGTTTTCAGGGTCTGATTTCTGTGTGTTCAGTGTCTGATCTCTCTGTGTTCAGTCTCTGATCCCTGTGTTTTCAGTGTCTGATCTCTCTCTCTGTTCAGTTTCTGATCTCTCTGTGTTCAGTGTCTGATCCCTGTGTGTTCAGTGTCTGATATCTGTGTTTTCATTTTCTGATCCCTGTGTGTTCGATGTCTGATCTCTCTGTGTTCAGTGTCTGATCTCTCTATGTTCAGTGTCTGATCCCTCTGTGTTCAGTGTCTGATATCTGTGTATTCAGTGTCTGATCCCTGTGTGTTCAGTATCTGATCCCTGTGTGTTCAGTGTCTGATCTCTGTGTTTAGTGTCTGATCCCTCTGTTTTCAGTGTCTGATCTCTCTATGTTCAGTGTCTGATCCCTCTGTGTTCAGTGTCTGATATCTGTGTGTTCAGTGTCTGATCTCTGTGTTCAGTGTCTGATCCCTCTGTTTTCAGTGTCTGATCCCTGTGTGTTCAGTGTCTGATCTCTCTGTGTTCAGTGTCTGATCTATCTGTGTTCAGTGTCTGTTCTCTGTGTTCAGTGTCTGATCCCTCTGTTTTCAGTGTCTGATCCCTGTGTGTTCAGTGTCTGATATCTGTGTTTTCATTGTCTGATCTTTGTGTGTTCAGTGTCTGATCTCTCTGTGTTCAGTGTCTGATCTCTCTATGTTCAGTGTCTGTTCTCTGTGTTCAGTGTCTGATCCCTCTGTTTTCAGTGTCTGATCCCTGTGTGTTCAGTGTCTGATATCTGTGTGTTCAGTGTCTGATCTCTCTGTGTTCAGTGTCTGATCTATCTGTGTTCAGTGTCTGATCCCTGTATTTTCAGTGTCTGATCTCTGTGTTCGATGTAGGGGGTGGAGACTGCGATCCTGGAGAATCCAACAAGAATAATGTGGTCCTGTTTGGTCGTTCAGAGGGCAGGAAAGATCATGTGCTTCTGGACATACTTCCATACTCAGCCTACAGGGTAGAAACCTAATACAGTCTATAGTCAGATTTAGGTTACATAATCATTTTCAACAGTTGACATGTTCTGTTCAGAATGTATCATTCAACTATTTCTCTTATTTCTTTTGTGATTTACTGTGTCATGTTCCCATCTGTATACACCTTGACATCTCTTGGCTTTCTCTTCCAGAATCCTTCAGTCGTCTCGGTTGGTTTGCCCACAGAACTTCAGACTCCAGCCACTCAGTTTTGTCTAGAGCAGAAGTTTCATGGTGGAGCGAACCGTCATGTTTGGGCTGTGGACTTCCTGCAGCTGCTTCCGGTGCTGCCTGGAGCAAACACTCACCTGGTGCAGTTCTCAATTAACCTCGGGTGTGGAGCCTACCAGCCGGCCAACAGGTGATCAGATCAGAAAACAATGATAACCCAAAAATCATCACTTACTCACCCTCATGTCATTCAAACCTGCATGGCTTCTTTCTTCTGCTGCTCATAAAATAAGACATTTTGAAGAACACTGGGGTCCAAACAACAGTGGACAAAACAACACTGAGATATCTTTCAAAACATCATCTTTTGTGTTTGCAATTATATTTGGGAAAGTCAAATGATGCCAATACAATAGAATAGAATAGAATAGAATAGAATAGACTTTCTATTGCCACAAGAACAGCAGGAATAGTGGAAATTTTAGTTTGTGTATCTTTGTGTTTGTTTGCAGCAGTAATAGTAGACTGCTCAAAAAATGAAAGGAACACTTTGAAAACATATCAGATCTCAATGGGGAAAAATATCATGCTGCATCTATGCTAATATGGACTGGGTAATGTGTTAGGAATTAAAGGATGCCACATAATTTGATGGAAATTAAAATTATCAACCTACAGAGGGCTGAATTCAAAGACACTCCAAAAGTCAAAGTGAAAAAATGATGCAGCAGGCTAGTCCATTTTGCTGAAATTTAATTGCAGCAACTCAAAATGGTACTCAGTAGTTTGTATGGCCCCCACGTGCTTGTATGCATGCCTGATAATGTCGGTACATGCTCCTAATGAGACGATGGATGGTGTCCTGGGGTATTTCCTCCCAGATCTGGACCAGGCATCACTGAGCTCCTGGACAGTCTGAGGTGCAACCTGGACCCAAACATAATGTCCCAGAGGTGTTCTATTGGATTTAGATCAGGCGAGCGTGGGGGCCATTCAATGGTATCAATTCCTTCATCCTCCAGGAACTGCCTGCATTCTCTGGCCACATGAAGCCGGGCATTGTCGTGCACCAGGAGGAACCCAGGACCCACTGCGTTCTTCCATGGATATTCCTCCCCAGACCATCACTAACCTACCACCAAACCGGTCATGCTGAATGATGTTACAGGCAGCATAACCTTCTCCACGGCTTCTCCAGACCCTTTCACGTCTGTCACATGTGCTCAGGGTGAACCTGCTCTCATCTGTGAAACGCACAGGGCACCAGTGGCGGACCTGCCAATTCTGGTGTTCAATGGCAAATGCCAGTCAAGCTCCACGGTGCCGGGCTGTGAGCACAGGGCCCACTAGAGGGCGTCGGGCCCTCAGGCCACCCTCATGAAGTCTGTTTCTGATTGTTTGGTCAGAGGTATTCACACCAGTGGCCTGCTGGAGGTCATTTTGTAGAGCTCTGGCAGTGCTCAGCCTGTTCCTCCTTTGCACAAAGGAGCAGATACCGGTCCTGCTGATGGGTTAAGGACCTTCTACGGCCCTGTCCAGCTCTCCTAGAGTAACTGCCTGCCTCCTGGAATCTCCTCCATGCTCTTGAGACTGTGTTGGGTCTCCAGCAAACCTTCTGGCAATGGCACGTATTGATGTGCCATCCTGGAGGAGTTGGACTGCCTCTGCAACCTCTGTAGGGTCCAGGTATCGCCTCATGCTAAACGTAGTGACACTGACCTTAGCCAAATGCAAAACTAGTGAAAAACAGTCAGAAAAGATGAATAGGGAAAAAAATTTCAGTGGCCTCCACCTGTAAAACCATTCCGGTTTTGGGGGTCATCTCATTGTTGCCCATCTAGTGCACCTGTTGTTAATTTCATTAACACCAAAGCAGCTGAAACTGATTAACAACCCCCTCTGCAACTTAAGATCAATATCCCAGGAGTTTAAGAACATGTACTTTTTAAAATAAGTGAATTAAATATTGTTGTCTCCTCTTTTTCTGTTCCTGCATATGTGAATTTCACAGTGTCAAACTGGAGTTCTCAACAAATCATGGTCGCTCCTGGTCTCTCCTGCACACCGAGTGTCTTCCTGAACTGTGTGCCGGATCACATCTGCCTCACAGCAGCATCTACTCCTCAGAGAACTACAGCGGGTCAGTCACTGCATCTGTTGGATGCTTTCATAAATCCGTGTTGTCTGTTCTGTTAACAGTGTGGTTTATTCTCTGTGTTCCTGTAGTTGGACGAGGATCACGATTCCTCTGCCCAACTCCGCGCTCACAGGCAGCACTCGCTTCCGCTGGAGACAGACCGCTGTGGGAAGCAGCAACATGTGGGCGATTGACAATGGTAAGACATACAGGTCATATTTACTGATAGATGTCGACACATTATAGTCAAACCCATGGAGCGTGATCAGCAGATTAGACAGTGATTTTGACACTTAGACACCAGACTGAGCCAATAAATCATGATCAGTGACGATGATGATGATATGGTTGATGTTGTGTGTTCCAGTGTATATCGGGCCGTCCTGTTTGCGTTTCTGCTCCGGTAGAGGACACTGTTCACGCACGGGCTGCAAGTATGAACGTCTTTAAGTCAGAACTGCAGCAAAACACTCTTTACACTGTGAAAACAGCAACATCTTACTGGTTCAGGAAAATGTGTGGTTTCTTTGTATTTCTTCAGGTGTGGCCATGGTTTCAGCGGTCCGGCATGTGAGCTGGCGTCTCAGACCTTCCCTGCGTTTCTGTCCGAGAGTTTCTCCAGCGTGAGGCTGTCGTCCTATCACAGCTTCTCCTCACTGCGGGGGGCAGAGGTCAGCTTCGCCTGTGGGGTTTTGGCCAGCGGAAAAGCCCTGGTCTTCAACAGGGACAGTAGAAGACACATTGTTACGACCCCCCTGGACAGTTCACAGGCCAGGTATACACACACGCACACACGTGTTGTTTTTATGTTTTATGGGACTCTCTATAGGCGTAATGGTTTTTCTACTGGACTAACTGTATTTTCTATCCCCTACCCCTCACACAAAACTACAGGCATTTTTACATTCTTAATAAAACATTGTTTAGTATGCCTTTAGAGCTACTTTAATTATGAGGACTCATAAATCACATAAATATGCACACATATACGTGCCACTGCTTGGGTATTAGAAGTGTAAGAGAGCATCAAAGATCGTGACTCTTTCATTTTTATCACTTTTATTTATCACTTCAGTCAGAAAGATACTATTGTTCATCTGGACTCCTCTGATAGCACTACTTCAAAACAAGCCCCAGGTCATGTTTCTTTCTCTCCTGCAGGTATCTTCAGTTCACGCTGAGGCTGGGCAGTCGCAGCACGTCGAGCTCCTGTCCCGCTCCAGACCAGCCGGGTGAAGGAGTGCTGCTGCATTACTCCTCAGATAACGGCATCACCTGGA
>NW_015506342.1:142735-179214 GCF_001515645.1 Sinocyclocheilus grahami | reverse complement strand
AGTGTCTGATCCCTCTGTTTTCAGTGTCTGATCCCTGTGTGTTCAGTGTCTGATATCTGTGTTTTCATTTTCTGATCCCTGTGTGTTCGATGTCTGATCTCTCTGTGTTCAGTGTCTGATCTCTCTATGTTCAGTGTCTGATCCCTCTGTGTTCAGTGTCTGATATCTGTGTGTTCAGTGTCTGATCTCTCTGTGTTCAGTGTCTGATCTCTCTATGTTCAGTGTCTGTTCTCTGTGTTCAGTGTCTGATCCCTCTGTTTTCAGTGTCTGATCCCTGTGTGTTCAGTGTCTGATATCTGTGTGTTCAGTGTCTGATCTCTCTGTGTTCAGTGTCTGATCTATCTGTGTTCAGTGTCTGATCCCTGTATTTTCAGTGTCTGATCTCTGTGTTCGATGTAGGGGGTGGAGACTGCGATCCTGGAGAATCCAACAAGAATAATGTGGTCCTGTTTGGTCGTTCAGAGGGCAGGAAAGATCATGTGCTTCTGGACATACTTCCATACTCAGCCTACAGGGTAGAAACCTAATACAGTCTATAGTCAGATTTAGGTTACATAATCATTTTCAACAGTTGACATGTTCTGTTCAGAATGTATCATTCAACTATTTCTCTTATTTCTTTTGTGATTTACTGTGTCATGTTCCCATCTGTATACACCTTGACATCTCTTGGCTTTCTCTTCCAGAATCCTTCAGTCGTCTCGGTTGGTTTGCCCACAGAACTTCAGACTCCAGCCACTCAGTTTTGTCTAGAGCAGAAGTTTCATGGTGGAGCGAACCGTCATGTTTGGGCTGTGGACTTCCTGCAGCTGCTTCCGGTGCTGCCTGGAGCAAACACTCACCTGGTGCAGTTCTCAATTAACCTCGGGTGTGGAGCCTACCAGCCGGCCAACAGGTGATCAGATCAGAAAACAATGATAACCCAAAAATCATCACTTACTCACCCTCATGTCATTCAAACCTGCATGGCTTCTTTCTTCTGCTGCTCATAAAATAAGACATTTTGAAGAACACTGGGGTCCAAACAACAGTGGACAAAACAACACTGAGATATCTTTCAAAACATCATCTTTTGTGTTTGCAATTATATTTGGGAAAGTCAAATGATGCCAATACAATAGAATAGAATAGAATAGAATAGACTTTCTATTGCCACAAGAACAGCAGGAATAGTGGAAATTTTAGTTTGTGTATCTTTGTGTTTGTTTGCAGCAGTAATAGTAGACTGCTCAAAAAATGAAAGGAACACTTTGAAAACATATCAGATCTCAATGGGGAAAAATATCATGCTGCATCTATGCTAATATGGATGTGTTAGTGTGTTAGGAATTAAAGGATGCCACATAATTTGATGGAAATTAAAATTATCAACCTACAGAGGGCTGAATACTCCAAAAGGATGCAGCAGGCTAGTCCATTTTGCTGAAATTTAATTGCAGCAACTCAAAATGGTACTCAGTAGTTTGTATGGCCCCCACGTGCTTGTATGCATGCCTGATAATGTCGGTACATGCTCCTAATGAGACGATGGATGGTGTCCTGGGGTATTTCCTCCCAGATCTGGACCAGGCATCACTGAGCTCCTGGACAGTCTGAGGTGCAACCTGGACCCAAACATAATGTCCCAGAGGTGTTCTATTGGATTTAGATCAGGCGAGCGTGGGGGCCATTCAATGGTATCAATTCCTTCATCCTCCAGGAACTGCCTGCATTCTCTGGCCACATGAAGCCGGGCATTGTCGTGCACCAGGAGGAACCCAGGACCCACTGCGTTCTTCCATGGATATTCCTCCCCAGACCATCACTAACCTACCACCAAACCGGTCATGCTGAATGATGTTACAGGCAGCATAACCTTCTCCACGGCTTCTCCAGACCCTTTCACGTCTGTCACATGTGCTCAGGGTGAACCTGCTCTCATCTGTGAAACGCACAGGGCACCAGTGGCGGACCTGCCAATTCTGGTGTTCAATGGCAAATGCCAGTCAAGCTCCACGGTGCCGGGCTGTGAGCACAGGGCCCACTAGAGGGCGTCGGGCCCTCAGGCCACCCTCATGAAGTCTGTTTCTGATTGTTTGGTCAGAGGTATTCACACCAGTGGCCTGCTGGAGGTCATTTTGTAGAGCTCTGGCAGTGCTCAGCCTGTTCCTCCTTTGCACAAAGGAGCAGATACCGGTCCTGCTGATGGGTTAAGGACCTTCTACGGCCCTGTCCAGCTCTCCTAGAGTAACTGCCTGCCTCCTGGAATCTCCTCCATGCTCTTGAGACTGTGTTGGGTCTCCAGCAAACCTTCTGGCAATGGCACGTATTGATGTGCCATCCTGGAGGAGTTGGACTGCCTCTGCAACCTCTGTAGGGTCCAGGTATCGCCTCATGCTAAACGTAGTGACACTGACCTTAGCCAAATGCAAAACTAGTGAAAAACAGTCAGAAAAGATGAATAGGGAAAAAAATTTCAGTGGCCTCCACCTGTAAAACCATTCCGGTTTTGGGGGTCATCTCATTGTTGCCCATCTAGTGCACCTGTTGTTAATTTCATTAACACCAAAGCAGCTGAAACTGATTAACAACCCCCTCTGCAACTTAAGATCAATATCCCAGGAGTTTAAGAACATGTACTTTTTAAAAATTCACACCAGTGGCCTGCTGGAGGTCATTTTGTAGAGCTCTGGCAGTGCTCAGCCTGTTCCTCCTTTGCACAAAGGAGCAGATACCGGTCCTGCTGATGGGTTAAGGACCTTCTACGGCCCTGTCCAGCTCTCCTAGAGTAACTGCCTGCCTCCTGGAATCTCCTCCATGCTCTTGAGACTGTGTTGGGTCTCCAGCAAACCTTCTGGCAATGGCACGTATTGATGTGCCATCCTGGAGGAGTTGGACTGCCTCTGCAACCTCTGTAGGGTCCAGGTATCGCCTCATGCTAAACGTAGTGACACTGACCTTAGCCAAATGCAAAACTAGTGAAAAACAGTCAGAAAAGATGAATAGGGAAAAAAATTTCAGTGGCCTCCACCTGTAAAACCATTCCGGTTTTGGGGGTCATCTCATTGTTGCCCATCTAGTGCACCTGTTGTTAATTTCATTAACACCAAAGCAGCTGAAACTGATTAACAACCCCCTCTGCAACTTAAGATCAATATCCCAGGAGTTTAAGAACATGTACTTTTTAAAATAAGTGAATTAAATATTGTTGTCTCCTCTTTTTCTGTTCCTGCATATGTGAATTTCACAGTGTCAAACTGGAGTTCTCAACAAATCATGGTCGCTCCTGGTCTCTCCTGCACACCGAGTGTCTTCCTGAACTGTGTGCCGGATCACATCTGCCTCACAGCAGCATCTACTCCTCAGAGAACTACAGCGGGTCAGTCACTGCATCTGTTGGATGCTTTCATAAATCCGTGTTGTCTGTTCTGTTAACAGTGTGGTTTATTCTCTGTGTTCCTGTAGTTGGACGAGGATCACGATTCCTCTGCCCAACTCCGCGCTCACAGGCAGCACTCGCTTCCGCTGGAGACAGACCGCTGTGGGAAGCAGCAACATGTGGGCGATTGACAATGGTAAGACATACAGGTCATATTTACTGATAGATGTCGACACATTATAGTCAAACCCATGGAGCGTGATCAGCAGATTAGACAGTGATTTTGAGCAAATAAATCATGATCAGGGACGATGATGATTATATGGTTGTTGTTGTTCCAGTGTATATCGGTCCGTCCTGTTTGCGTTTCTGCTCCGGTAGAGGACACTGTTCACGCACGGGCTGCAAGTATGAACGTCTTTAAGTCAGAACTGCAGCAAAACACTCTTTACACTGTGAAAACAGCAACATCTTACTGGTTCAGGAAAATGTGTGTTTTCTTGGTATTTCTTCAGGTGTGACCATGGTTTCAGCGGTCCGGCATGTGAGCTGGCGTCTCAGACCTTCCCTGCGTTTCTGTCCGAGAGTTTCTCCAGCGTGAGGCTGTCGTCCTATCACAGCTTCTCCTCACTGCGGGGGGCAGAGGTCAGCTTCGCCTGTGGGGTTTTGGCCAGCGGAAAAGCCCTGGTCTTCAACAGGGACAGTAGGAGACACATTGTTACGACCCCCCTGGACAGTTCACAAGCCAGGTACACACACACATGTTTTTATGTTGTATGGGGACTCTCCATAGGCATAATGGTGTTTTTACTGTACATACTGTATTTTCGGTCCCCTAGCCCTAAACCTCTCACACAAAGCTACAGGTATTTTTACATTCTTAATAGAACATTCTTTAGTATACTTTTTGTGCTATTTTAATTATGAGGACTCAGGAAATGTCCTCATAAAACACGTTTATGTTGTTATATCAGTATAATACCCATGTCATTATACAAATGTGTGTCCTCCTAAATCACATAAACATGCACAAATATATGTGCCATTGCTTCGGCTGACCGTTTGACTCAGACATTTGCATTTTATTGGGGCCTTTTGGTATTAGAAGTGTAAAGATCGTGATTCTTTCATTTTTATCACTTTTATTTATCACTTCAGTCAGAAAGGTACTATTGTTCATATTCGTGTCATCTGGACTCCTCTGATAGCATTACTTCAAAACAAGCCCCAGCTCATGTCTCTTTCTCTCCTGCAGGTATCTTCAGTTCACGCTGAGGCTGGGCAGTCGCAGCACGTCAAGCTCCTGTCCCGCTCCAGACCAGACGGGTGAAGGAGTGCTGCTGCATTACTCCTCAGATAACGGCATCACCTGGACGCTGCTGCAGCATTACGCTTATCAGGGCTTCCATGAGCCCAGGTACACCGTCCTGAACACACACACCACTGCTGGACTTTACTGCGGTCATGTGGAGCGGCATGGCATATCTGACTTCTGTAGTGTGTCAAGCAAATAAGTTAAAGGGGCCAGATGATGGGATTTACATTTACATTTAGTCATTTCAAGTCATGTGGAGCAGCATGGCAAGTTTTCCCTTTGTCTTTGGAGTGTTACAAGCTGTTTGTACAAATATAAGATTGGTAAATTCACAAAGATTAAAGTCTCAAACCCAAAGAGATATTCTTTCTAAAAGTTAAGACTCGTTCACGCCTTCCTAAAACGCCTCATTTAAACATGCCCCCACATATCTACATCCCTGTGTGCCCAAATGTTTACGCAAAGAAAGAAGGCGTACCTTTTATTCTCACTGAAGTATTGTTGTCGTGGAGACACTGTGTGTTTCCAAATATGGTAAGGGGCGTAACATTTCGTCATAAGCTTGAGGTATTCACCCAATCACAACGCACTGGATAGCTGGCCAATCAGAGCACACCTCGCTTTTCAAACGATGAGCTTTGTAAAAATCGATGCGTTTCAGAAAGGCAGGGCAGAGAGGAGCAACAATAATGTACAGTATGTGGACAATAATGTGTAGCGTCGTCATATGACCCCTTTAATATATGTTGTGTGATCAGCCCGTCTGCTATTTTTGATGGTTACTGAATTGACTCTTTCTAGGATCGTTTCTGTGGAGCTTCCTCCTGGGGCCCGTAAATTCGGGGTCCAGTTCCGCTGGTGGCAGCCGTACCATTCGGGCCGCGGGCAGGACGTCTGGGCTCTGGATGAGATCAGCATGACCTCCGTCCTCTTCAACATCATCAGCCTGGACTTCAGTAACGTGTTAGACGTGACTCAGAGCCTGGGCTTCTATCTGGGGAACGTGCAGCCGTACTGCCAACACGACTGGACCCTCAGGTACCTGCCTCATGTTCACCACAGTACCATTCTTTATTAGTTAAGGCTTTAATCAGCAGCCATTGAAGCATCAATGTGAAATATAGGCATTACTGACATCTCAGTACAGAGACAGAAGAACTATATCATGATGTCTGTCCTTACAGTGGTTGAAAGTGACTGGTGATGACTATTTTTGAGCTTAAACAGGGAGCTGCTAGAAAGTCACTTTATGACGCTTTATATTTATGATGCTTAACGAAGTTAACTATATGAACATCAGGTAACAGACCCTAACCGATTGATCGGTTGAACATCACTGCATTTGTGCTTCACTCCTTTCATGATTTTTCTGGGATTTAAGGATTTGGAGAACATCTAATCCATACTATTAAAGCTACTCTAATGGAACTGAATGACCTTTTAATGTACAATTAAACATTTCTAATTACTATTCATGAGCTCAGACGTCACAACCCACCCAACTAAAGTCTCACTTGACACCAGCTCTCCAAGAACAAAAAAGCACAAAAAGAGCTCTGTTTCAGATCCCGAAGTTTGCCACCATTTGCCAGACCAGCAAAAAGACAGAAAATTGCTTTTGTATTCAATGCAAAAGCAAACAGAATATTTCTGCAATTAATAATGCATTGAAATCCAAACAGCATTTCCCTTCGGGCTCCGTCTGAAATGAAAGTGTAAACCACAATGATGTAAATATTTGCTCAGTTTTTCAGGCGATCACGACTCAGCCTCCAGTATCCGCTATGTGGAAACACAATCCATGCAGATCGGCGCGTCCTACATGATCCAGTTCTCGCTGGTCATGGGCTGCGGACGCGACCCTTCTCCTCACATCGACACTCAGGTCCGGCTGGAGTTCTCCACCAATCACGGCTTGACTTGGCATCTCGTCAAAGAGGTGAGAAAACCTAAATATTCTCTAATGCTTCTTGTTTTCACCAAGAGAAAAGTACCTAAATGCACCATAGTGTTACCATGTTTTTGGAGTATGATGTAAATACCATGCTAGTGAATGAGTACCACGGTATAAGTACTGACAGTATCACCATCTGATACTGCCTCTGGGTCTTCACTCAGAAACCTCCGCACTTCTTGTAAGGATTGTAGAAGCAATCTAAAGCACTGCACATGTTGTCAGATTATAGATGATTCCTTGTGCTGTGATTCCTCTGGTCTCCACTGTGAGGTAAACTGCGGTTTCTGGTGGTTTGTGGGTAACAGGCCTGTCTCCCCGGCATGCCGAGCTGCTCTGAGTTCACTGCGTCCAGCGTCTACCATCCGTCTGAGTTCACAGACTGGAGACGCATCACGCTTCCACTGCCGTACAAAACCTGGTGAGACACAAACGCTGCACACAGATTCACCGACTGCAGTGCACTGGACTCTCCTGTGCTACAGGAGCAAGACATCTGATTATTAAATGTGACATTATTTTTAAAAGTGAATATGTATACATTTGACTCCTTTTATAACTAGAAAACTACTTCCATAAAGTGACGTTTAAAGTCTTATAGTCATATTATATTACAAACAATACATGGCAAATGTGTCAAGGTGATAAACACCAAAGGCATTTTCCCATGACCTGTTTTGCTCATGTTTATGGCAGTATTTCTGGTTTTAGGGTGGAAATGATCGTATTTTACCAGTGTTCATGCATCTTCATAGACTGCTGTGCATTTACAGTGTTTTCTGGTTTCATGCTGTTTTCTGACTGTAGGTCGAGTGCGACACGTTTCCGATGGATCCAGAATCACTATCAGGAGCAGGACGAGTGGGCTCTGGATGACGTTTACATTGGGCAGCAGTGTCCTCAGATGTGCCGTGGACACGGGTGGTGCGACCACGGTCACTGCAGGTCAGTCACTGTCACTTACTGGCGCGACTGATTCGCATTTTCAAACTTTTGACCAAGTATTTCTGTTTCATTTTCCATTTGAAACATCAAAAAATCTTAGAAACAGTAATTTACTGGAGAAGCAGAATGTTTCAAGAAATTAGGACATATTTTCACAGACTGTAGTTTAATATGAGCTATTTTCACTTGTTTTAATTATAAACAAATTAAGAATATAAAAATGTGCATTGAAACAATTAAAATACACTTGTATCAATAAAATACAATCTATGAAAACTAATTTGAATATCTAATGCAGTGTTGAGTGAATATTTTCTGGACAACAATTCAAAACAGACTAATTAAAATCCATTTAGCAGTTTGTTTGTTTTTTGAGTTTTTGCATTTCATCATAATGTCTAGCTCTTCACACTGGGAGCTGTAATGAAGCGTCTGTATCGGTGCTGAGACACGACCTGAGGGATTCACTTACACTCTGTTTAATAATGTGAACAAACGCTGTGTTTTCCAGTCTGCTGATTGAGCTGGAGTTCAGTCAGTCGTAAAGCAGACCCTGACCCCAGTTACCAGAGCGTCCGGCTCACAGATTGCATCTTACAGCACACAGCCGTGAATCAAACGCACTGCTTTATTACCGCACGGAAATGACATGAGCTGATGCACCTCAAATGGCCTTTCATTTCATTTCAAGCTATAAATGTAAAACATGGGTTTGTGGCACAAAAGAACTGTGAGGAGTCCTCACAGCCGAAAAGTAAAGATTATTGATGACTATTTTCATTATTGTAAATGCTGTTGGGGATTAAATGACCAGAGTTTTTTTTGTTGTTGCTTATCATCACTTTTGATAGATTTCACCTAGTGCTGTCAAACGATTAATCGCAATTAATCGCATACAAAATAAAAGTTTTTTTTGTTTGCATAATATATGTGTGTGTACTGTGTATATTTATTATGTATATATAAATACACACACATACAGTATATATTTTGAAAATATTTACAAGTATTTACATGTCTGTATGTGAACAAACGCTGTGTTTTCCAGTCTGCTGATTGAGCTGGAGTTCAGTCAGTCGTAAAGCAGACCCTGACCCCAGTTACCAGAGCGTCCGGCTCACAGATTGCATCTTACAGCACACAGCCGTGAATCAAACGCACTGCTTTATTACCGCACGGAAATGACATGAGCTGATGCACCTCAAATGGCCTTTCATTTCATTTCAAGCTATAAATGTAAAACATGGGTTTGTGGCACAAAAGAACTGTGAGGAGTCCTCACAGCCGAAAAGTAAAGATTATTGATGACTATTTTCATTATTGTAAATGCTGTTGGGGATTAAATGACCAGAGTTTTTTTTGTTGTTGCTTATCATCACTTTTGATAGATTTCACCTAGTGCTGTCAAACGATTAATCGCAATTAATCGCATACAAAATAAAAGTTTTTTTTGTTTGCATAATATATGTGTGTGTACTGTGTATATTTATTATGTATATATAAATACACACACATACAGTATATATTTTGAAAATATTTACAAGTATTTACATGTCTGTTTATATTCATATAAATTATATTATAAATAAATATATTTAATATATAAACATATTTTTCTGAAATATATACATGCATATGTGTGTATTTATATATACATAATAAATATACACAGCAAACTTTTATTTTGGATGCGATTAATCGCGATTAATCGTTTGACGGCACTAATTTCAACTTAATTTAGCATTTTATCATCACATTAAATGTATATTTTAATTTACATTTTTATTTTACATATTAATTAAAACATTATTTAATGTTTATCCTTATTTAGAACCCTTTAGAGAATCCCTATAGTGCTAAGAGAAACATGAATGTTTGTGAATATGTAGTGCTTTAGTCCGGTGCTTCCATCTCAATAATTTCAATGCTATTGGTTGAAAAATATTTATGATGGAGCACAAATAGTTAGATATGCTAGATCAAATTACAGTGGTGCTAGTAACAGTGAAGCGTTTATGTGAGGTTTTAGCTAATTAATATGGAATCATTTAGTGTTTTATGTGATGCATTCCACTTTTATGTTCTTTGTCAGATTGATTCTTACGGTGGAGGATCAGTGTGTGCTGAACGCGGTTTGAGACGCTGACTGTGAGCCCTTCATGGGCGGCTCAGGGTCAGATGTATGTGACGGCTCAAGGCGAGCGGGGATGATTTGTTGGGTCACTGCGTCTAGCGGTGGCTCGTGAATCAGCCGCTGGAGCTGAAAGGTCATGCGTTTGCTCTGTTGCAGGTGTGATGAAGGCTTCACCGGCTCAGACTGCCAGACGCTCAACACTCTGGCCTCCAGTGTGCTCTCAGACTTCGAGTCGCAGGAGACCCTGGTGTCAGCGTGGCAGGAGGCGACCGGAGGCGAGGTCGTGCCGCCCGACCAGGGCTGTGGGGTGGTTTCCTCCGGGTCCTCTCTGTACTTCAGCAGGGTATGATAACAGCCCTGTTACAGAACGAGTATTCAGCTGGACTCTTTCTGCTTGCTTCTGCTTGTTTGGCTTCTCCAGTCTCTTTTTCGTAAAGGAAGTCTGTATTGTGATTTTTCCTAAACTTTATTTCGTTTTCTGATAAGGCATACACTTCAACAGATGTGAGGCACAGTACAAATAACACTACAGTACATTTAAATATACACAAATAAGTAGACACAAAACAATGTCAAAGATGTCAAAGATAAATATCCCTGAATATATGAATCTCTAGAAAATCAATGAAAATGTCACAGAAATATGATAGAGTGCGTAAGACCAGTATAAAGTGATCATATTCCCTAATCTAATACAGGCTTCAATATTTTCCTAAATAAATGTAACTTGTCAACTTCTGTATTCTTGTAAGCTTGTGTTGATGTGAAATCTTCAACATAAAAGATTCCTTCATATTTGGTTCTGATCCCCCAGTGTCCTTTTCATTTAGTTAATTCACAGGCCTTGTTCTTGAACTTCAGTGTTCTGTGAGAGATGAAAACTATGAGTGAAACAAAATCTAGTGTGAATCTGGAGTGAAAACCCGTTTCATCATGACGTAAAGTGAGACTCTAGATGACAGTGTTGTCTGTGATCGCTGGTATTATGTGACAGAGGCTGTGTAACTCTCGTTGGTCATCAGGCTGGGCTGCGGCAGCTGGTCAGCTGGGATCTGGACACGGAGTGGGCGGAGTTTGTGCAGTTCTACCTGCGGATGGGCGGAGACGGGGCGGAGTGTAACCAGGCCGACAGCAGAGAGGAGGGGCTTCTGCTGCAGTACAGCAATGATGGTGGAATCAGCTGGGGTCTGATCGCAGAGATGTACTTCACTGACTTCACCAAACCACGGTCAGAACAGCGCAGAACAACTCAGTCAATAATGCTCTGTTTGTTTAAGATTTTTACTTTAAAAATGAGGAATTCCAGGATCAAACTACATGTAATACATCCAAACAATTCATCCTCTCTTAATTTTTTTTTGCCTGGAGTCATTTGAAAGATAATGAGCAGGCATTACGCAACGCCCAACCCCAGCTCTTTAATGCAGCACAGCTGGCAAAAGAAAAGGCCTATTTAAACTAAGGATCTGTTCATGCAGAACAAGTTCTGGTGTTTATAACAAGTGTGCGACGCAGCAGAATGGAAGTAGACATGAACTCAGGGTTCTTGAGATGTGTTTTTAAAAGCTGAGCATCTTTTCAAAGAGCAGTGCAGTGGAATGTAATAACACATTCTGTGTGACGCGGCCATAACAGTGATTTCAATACTGCAGCTAGTTATTTTATCGAACCATCTGATATATGTGACCCTGGACCACAAAACCCAGTCATAAGGGTCAATTTTTTTGTATTGATTTTTTGCTTTCCATTGATGTGTGGTTTGTTAGGATAGGACAATATCTGGCTGAGATATACAGTAACTATTTGAAAATCTGGAATCTGAGGGTGCAAAAAAAAATCTAAATATTGAGAAAATCATCTTTAAAGTTGTTCAGATGAAGTTCTTAGCAATGCATATTACTAATCAAACATTAAGTTTTGATATATTTACGGTAGGAAATTTACAAAATATCTTCATGCAACATGATCTTTACTTAATATCCTAATGATTTTTGGCATAAAAGAGAAATGTATAATTGTGACCCATACAATGTATTGTTGGCTATTGCTACAAATATCCCCCAGCGACTTAACACTGCTTCTGTGCTGCAGAGACACATATTTCTGTGAGTGTCACGTCCACCGTACTGTGTATTTAGCATCTTTATGTGAATGTATTCTGAGTGTTTGTGACTGGATGATGTTGTTTGGCTCAGGTTTGTTCATTATGAACTTCCTCTGGCCTCTAAAACGCCCTGCACGCGTTTCCGCTGGTGGCAGCCGCTGCACTCGGGCGAGGGCTACGATCAGTGGGCCATCGATGACGTGATCATCCTGTCTGAGCGAGAGAAGCACGTCATCCCCATGGCCGATCCTACACTGCCTCAGGTGAGACGGACACAAGCGCATTCTGCTGCAGCGCTCCTGAAGATACGACAGAGCTCTGATTCTCCTGTGCTTCTGCAGAACTTCTACGAGAAACCGGCTTTCGATCATCCGCTCAACCAGATGAGCGTGTGGCTGATGCTGGGAAATGAAGGAATGGACAAGGACCGTAACGGGAGTTTCTGCGCTCCCACTCCCTCTGCACTAGTGTTCGGCCGGTCGGACGGGGACCGGATGGCAGTGACCCGAGACCTGGCGCTCCGTCCCGGATACACGCTGCAGTTCAAGGTACTGATGCAAGGCTGCGTGGAGGAACTCTTGTTTTTCATAAGCATGAAATACTTTATAAAGCTCTCAACTGATTAAAAAATGCAATCACATTAATTATATAATAAACTGATTAATTAACCCAATTAACTGCAAATAAAAGAGAAGCCCCCAAATCATCAAACACTGTAGCACAGCAAGACTTCATATGGAGTTTTTTCTGCGCTGCTTTTTAACATTGGCAAATTAAAATTGACTGAATTTAAAGCTGAATCCATTTTCTAAATGCATGTTATAGACCTTATTGTGAATAAACAATCCATTTTTAATTGGTCCCCATCATTTTTCATCAGAATGTCATAACTGGTTCTTCTCTGTGGTGACATGTGCAGGATTTCTCCAATCATTTAGTGCTCTTAAACTCCGCCCCTCAAGCTTATGCACATCTGCATACACATTTGAGTGACACGCCCACCTCTCAACATCCAATCAACAACCGATGCACAGAACACGTTCTACCCTACATTTATTTTTGATAATCCATTACACTCGGATATACGTCACAATATGGAAGAAACAATGTGTTGCTGCTTTATTTTTATTGCAGCTTTAATTGTCGGTGTAAACATACGTCAGACGGACGTCTTTGTTTGCGTGTGGTTTGAAGCATGTCACATGCAGCATCAGCATCATCTGCTGACTGCAGACTCACAATAACAGCGCTTTTGCTTTGCTGTGTGTGTGTGTGTGTGTGTGTCTCTGTGTGTGTGTGTGTGTGTGTGTGTGTGTGAGAGAGTGTGTGAGAGAGTGTGTGTGTGTGTGTGTGTGAGTGTGTGTGTGTGTGTGTGTGTGTGTGTGTGTGTGAGTGCGCATTCACTTTTTTGTTTGTGCACTTTAGTTTTTGTTGTCACCTTCATGTAAATCTTCAGGAATACATTTTTGTTCAAAGGACCTTGAACTTTGCCTTTTGTTTGGTGTGCAGATTTTTTGCCTTTGCTTTTTGTATGTTTCTCTATTCACTGAATCTACACACCCAATTATAAACATATTCTTTTTATTTTACTTGATTGGCACATATTTTTTTCATATTTCTACAGTGTAGACAGCGCAGTAACGTTGTTCTGTTTCTCCTTCAGCTGAACATCGGCTGTGAGTCGGTCTTCAGTGCGTCTGCACCCGTGCTGCTCCAGTACTCTCATGACGCGGGCCGCACATGGGCTCTGGTGCGGGAGGGCTGTTACCCAGCATCCCCTGGGGCCGCGAGCTGCGAGGGCAGCAGACGTGAACTCAGAGAGCCCACTGTGTACCACACAGGAGACTACGAGCGCTGGACCAGAGTCACCGTCGTATTGCCACGGATCGTAGCCGCCAGGTAACTGGACCCTGGGATTGTTCTGAGAACAGGGTCCGAACGTGGATTCATACTGTCAGAGACATGGGGATATTTCTAAAGAACAGTTATTTAAAATATTTTTGGTAAGATTTTCTAAATGCTTTATAGGCATTTCTTTACGCCGCAGGCAAATATCCCAGGGGTTATTTTTTTGGTAGTAATATGCATTAATTCATGCTTAACGAATGCACAGATAATCATGAATTAATGTGTAACTCATGAAGAACTAAACCATTTATTAATAATTACTGCATCAGCAACAGATGAAAATTATGTTATGACTACTTGTTGAGGCACATGACTAACTAATTCAAAATCCATAACCCACAATAACATATTACTTCATTAGTTAATAGTTGTGTGCCTCAACAAGTAAAGTCATAACATAATGATACCTTTGCAAATCATTAGCTAATGATTAGTTAAAGCAGACAACTGGAAGTTTAAGTACATAGCCTTGGCCACTGTGCTAATTAACATGTGAATTTACATAATTAGTTAATATAATATGTTATTAGGGAACTAATACATTATGACAAATTTAACTAAGAACATTTAATTTATTACTTAATCTATGAATCATACAGAATGTTCATTAGTTGCTGATGTAGGAATCATGAATAAATGGTTTAGTTCTTCATGAGTTATACATTAACTCGTGATTATCTGTGCATTAGTTAAACATGAACTAATGCACGTTTGTGCAGCCGTATTGTAAAGTTTTACCTTTTTTCTCAAGGTAACGATTATTATAATGATTGTAGCCTCAGTTTTGGTGAGCTCATGCGTGTGATCTCTATATTCCCGTGTAATTTTCAGCAAGACGCGCTTCCGCTGGTTCCAGGAGAGCAGTGTCTATCGGGACGCCCCTGCGTTTGCGCTGGATGGCGTCTACATCTCTGAGCCCTGTCCCAATCACTGCGGCGGTCACGGAGACTGCATCTCAGGCGTCTGCTTCTGCGATATGGGATACACAGGTAACACTCACATGTTGAATATCTCTGTCTCTATTTTGGTGAGGCACCACCAGTGCTGGGGAAAGATACTTTTAAAAGTAATGCATTACAATATTGCATTACTCCCTAAAAAAGTAACTAATTACGTTACTTAGTTACTTTTTATAGAAAAAATGTGTTATGATACTTTTGAGTTACTTTTTAAATCTGGGCAGGGCTTGCTTGTTTGTTTTTAATATAAAAAGGTCTATTTTTGGCAAATGTAAAAGAACTTTCACACCAAAAGTGAAATGAATGCGCCTCGGGCTGAAGGAAATGTACATTCAGAGGGCCCAGCTCAAACAAATTGCATAAAGAATATGACGAAATATGAAGAAAGTTCAATATTATTCTGCAATAACAAAAATAATTTTGTGTCATTTTTGCTTATTAGTACGGTTGAATTGGATCTTCGAATGTCAATAGCAATGACATTGTTTAATAAAATGGGATTAAATACATAAATGATATTGTCTTATTTTTGCAGATTTATATAATATCCCAAGTTTGCATTGGACAGTATGTATTGATTGTGAGGAGCACTGAATGTGTTTGTGTGCAGTGAGATGAGTAAACACATGTTGATATTGAGTCTAGAGCTACAGTAAGATCATGTTCACACACAACACTCTGCACTCACTCCTGATTTCTGTCTCCATGGCAACACCAGAGCTGTCACTCAACACATGGAAACAAAGTAACTATGTTACTGATTTGAAAAAGTAACTCAGATATTTCCTTCTAAATTAAAAAGTAATGCGTTACTTTACTAGTTACTTTAAAAAGTAATCTGATTACATAACTCGCGTTACTTGTAATGCGTCCCCCCCAACACTGAGCACTACTATATGTGATGTTATAGATTGTTGTCATGTTCATGTATGTTTGGTTATGTTTGTGTTTGCGGCGGTCAGTGGAGGTGGACCGGTCCAGCTGTGTCCCGTCTTCTCCGAGTCCCACTGAACTGGTGGAGGATTTCGAGGGGAAGCTGAGCCCGCTGTGGCAGAGCCTGAGCGGAGGACAGATCGGTGACGGCTGCGGGAGCATCAGCGAAGGGAAAGCTCTGTACTTCAGCAGCCTGGGCAGACGAGAGGCTCGCACCACGCCGCTGGACACCACCCACACCCGGTCAGTGCCACGACACTGCTGGACGCTCGCAAACAGTGAAGCTTTAGACCTTCACGTGACACCAACCGTGTGTTACATGTTCACTGCTTGTGTTTGTTTTCTCCCTAACTCATGTAGAACACTCTGTTGCCTTCTGTTTTCTTCTTCCGTACAGTTTGGTTCAGTTCTACATTCGTGTCGGAGGGAAAAACATGGGCTCCACCTGCACTCGTCCCCGCTCCCGAAATGAAGGTGAATGTTGTGGACTTCAGTAACGGCTGATCTGCAGTACATTGAAAAAAAATCTACTGTAGGATTTACAGTAAACAAACTGGTAGCCATAATTTTACCGTAAAAACTAAAGTAGCAACATTTTAGGTTTTACGGATTTAACTTAAATTTACATTTAAATACCGTAATTTCATTAACTGATATAATGTTAATATACTGTACCAACCTGTTAAAGTACTGAAATCTGTTTAGTACATTTGTATTACACTGATAACCACTAAAAGCAGGTGGTGGTGAGAAAGTCACATGATGAATCAAAGCTCATCACAAATAGCTTTTCCACAAGCTGATAAAGAAAATACTAATATATATATAGAAGGTGTCATTCACACAAATACCAAACACAATCATGTTAAAGGGATAGTTCACCCAAAAATGGAAATTCTGTCATTAATTACTCACCCTCATGTCGTTCCAAACCCGTAAGACTTTCGTTCATCTTCGGAACACAAATTAAGATATTTTTGATGAAATCCGAGAGCTCTCTGACCCTCCAGAGACAGCAAGGATCCTAACACCATCAAGGTCCAGAAAGGTAGCTGCGTCATGCGGATACATTGTTTTCATTCAGATCAAAGCGTAAACAACGTAGACAGCGTATCCGCGTGACGCAGCTGACACACAACAGCATTCGTTGTTTACGTTCAGTGGAATGTAATACAGGTGAATAAAGTCGTTATTTTTGTTTTCTTTGCGCACAAAAAGTATTCTCGTAGCTTTATAACATTACGGTTGAACCCCTGATGTCACATGGATTATTTTACCGATCTCCTTGCTATGTTTCTGGACCTTGATCATGTTAGGATCCTTGCTGTCTATGGAGGGTCAGACAGCTCTCATCAAAACTTTCTTTATATGTGTTCCGAAAATGAACGAAAGTCTTACGGGTTTGGAACGACATGAGGGTGAGTAATTAATGACAGAATTTCCATTTTTGGCTGAACTATTCCTTTAACACACATGGTACTGAAATAATGCAAGAAACATTAATTTACCAGCATGGTCCCACTTTATATTAAGTGTCCCTAATACCTGTGTACTTGCATAGTAACTAGATGTGTACGTAGTATGTAATCACAGTGTAAGTACACATTGGTACATAGTGTCTACAGCTGTAATGTTTGTATAACTACACATATGTAACAACCCACTGAATGGTATGTGTAAATACAAATGTGTAACAGGACTAACAGCACTTTTTGGTAAAGAAAGTGTTACACTTTATATTAAGTAAACAATTCCTACGGATTTACCATGTGATTACTCTGATGTTACACAGCAGCGGCCAGTAAGTTAGGCTTTACATATAAATTGTGGTTGGTGTCCAGAATGTTACACTTTATATTAAGTGGACAGTTACCATGTAAGTACACTACAGTGGAGCACCAACTCCTCCCACTTTACATATCCCCATCTCCACCCCTGGATCAAATGGTTCCGATTACGCTTATACATATTGTTGTTACAAAATTTAGTTATATATGTCCTGTTACACATTTGTACTTACACAAACCATTCGGAGGGTTGTTACATGTGTGTAGTTACAGAAATATTACAGCTGTGGATACTATGTACCAATGTGTACTTACACTGTGGTTACATACTACATACACATCTAGTTACTATGCAAGTACACAGGTATTAGGGCCACTAAATATAAAGTGGGACCGAAAAAACTAAGAAGAAACAGTTATTTCAACAACAAAAAAATCATCAAATGTGAAATGTAATTCTGGGAATGTCCATTTATGGTTTTTCACCGTATATAGTAAGGGAACTTACCGTTAACCAATTAATAGGTTTTTACTGTAGCATTTTTACAGTCTTTTACCGTTAAAATCACAATAATTTTTTACAGTGTAGGTCACATGGCCTGGACTGGAATATTGTCATCCTTTTAATGTCATTTGATGTCTATGTAAATCACACCAGCTTCAGCAGCTGGATGAGACGATCATGTACCAAAAATACTGCAGCTTGTGCCTTTTTCTCATTTTGTCAGTAATTCAGCAATTATTCCTTGCTTATGTTTGACAGGTGTGATTGTCCAGTTTTCCATAAACAATGGTGTTCAGTGGCAGCTCCTACGAGAGCTGGACTTTGGCTCGTTCCTGGAGCCTCAGGTGGTGACGATCGAGCTCCCGCCCGCGGCTAAGACCCCTCACACTGTGTTCCGCTGGTGGCAGCCGCAGCAGGGTGAGAACAGACCAGCGTCATGTGATGAACTTACTGATGCAGTGCCTGACAGGAGACATGTGTTCCTCTTTCTCAGGTAAACACTCGGCCCAGTGGGGTCTGGATAACGTTCTGATCGGAATGAACGACAGCGCTAGGAGTGGGTTCTTCGACACGTTTGATGGCACGTCTCCATTGAGACACAACTGGTATCGAGTCGTAGCTGGAGAGGTGACAGCAGACTGTCTGAGCCCAGACTCAGTGCTGAACTTCAACTCCGAGGTCATGGACAGTGAGTTAATCGCAACACACCCATAACCTCGTGTTCATCACAGACATTTATATGTGCATTTTCATCTGGAAAATGAGCCGTTTACTCATCTGCAATATGTTGCTACAACATTTTATGATGTGTGTGATGTCGAAGGAGTCTGAATTGGCTCCTTTGAACATGTTTATCAGATGCGTGTACACAATAATGTATTTAAATTCAGAATTAGATAACGTAAACTGACTGTGTACAAAGGGTGGCAAAATACTAAGTTGCTCAGGCTTCATTAAGGGGCAGTTTGTATTTGTATTTACAGCGGTGGCCAAAATGATTAGAACACTAGAATTTTCACCTGCTAAGTCAGTTACTTATTTCTATCTTTTGCTGTAGTGTGTCAGCAGGAAATATCAGTTTAGATTTCTAAACATTCATTTGGCCATTAATTGTAATAATGCAGTGAGATATATGTTAGTGCTGCACTCAGAGATGTGATCTGATCATCATCAGTCTGTCTGGAGTCACATGAAGAAACAGAACAAACTGAGACAGACTCAATCCAGAAGAACTGTGTCTCCGAGACGCTTCAAGAAACCTCCTGCGAAGCTCCTGAGAAACTCTGCTCAAGTGCACCGAGGGCAAACGCTGCTTTAAACACAAAGATGCTCACACCAAATGTTGATTTCATTTCGTTAATAAAGTTAAGTAATAAAGAAAATCTGTTTGCAAAGCTACAGTTCTTTTTAAAGTTTTAGGCACTTGTGTAAAAGGATGCTGTCAAAAACAATGTCATAAATAGATTTTCTTTATCAATTAGCTTCTATGAAATAAATTAAATCAACATTTGATGTGTGCAGCACTAACATCTCACTGCATTATTACAATTTATGGCTAAATGAATGTTTGGAAATGCAAACTGATATTTTCTGCTGACACACTACAGCAAAAGATAGAAATAACTGACTTGAAACCATTTTTAGCTGCTGAGAATAATGTTCTAATAATTTTGGCCACCGCTGTAGGTCTATCTTTAAAGAATTTCTATAAAAGTGACTTCACACTATACATACAAAGCCTTTTAGAAAGATGCACCCCTTCAGAACTGGATGGCTCAGACTTGCATCACAGAATCTGTATGATCTGACTGCAGCAGGGTTTAAGGTGATGAATGCTCTCTCTCTCTCTCTCTCTCTCTCTCTAGAGAGGCCGCGTTACGCTGAGAGCTGGGACTTCGAGGTGTCTGGCTCTTCGTTCCTGCAGTTTGATCTGAGCATGGGCTGCAGTAAGGCTGCGTCTCCGGCCCACGGCGTCCATCTGGAGTTCTCCACAGACTGCGGGAGACACTGGACACTCATCACGCCCGAGTGTGTGCCTCCGGCCATCGGCTGCTCCGGATACACACAGCAGTCCGTGTTCAGCGCTCCACAGTTCCTGCAGTGGAGGAGAGTCACCGTCTACCTGCCCAGCGCTGCCATGTAGGACCCGCTCCGACTCTTCACACAGAGGATCCTGTGACTGTCTCAGATGATTTATACATGCATAGTCTCACACTAAGGGCCAGATTTACTAAACGGCAAATTAGCGTTAGAGCGCAGTTCCATAAAAGCGCAGATGGGAGGGAAATTCTGCTGGTGATTTACTAACAATGCGCACATTATAGAACACAGATGCAGCAGATCATTTCCATAATAACCAGCTCAATCTACCAAGAGCAGCGCAAATTACCGCCTGCTTTAAGACATGCTTTTTTTGGGTGTTAAATAAAGGCACAAATACCAGGAATTTGACGAGTGCAAATGTCAGTAAATCACGTTGCATGATTCATTTTAATACTCTCCTCCCTGAAGGGAAACTCATACAAATGCATATTCAATAAGGCCAGGCACAAAAATAACTGTGTCCACAGCTTTTCAGCGCTAATGTTTCACTGCGTGTCTTTAGTAAATCCTGACAATAATTCACCATGGGTTTCATCAAGAATGTTCTATGGTTTTAATGGCATTTTTCAGTTCAAGAGTGAAATAAGGTGTGTGGTAAACATAACTTGATGAGACTTTGTTGTAAACATAAATTGCACACACACTCCAAACTTATTGAAAACATACGTTTTTAAAAACGGACATAACTGCTTCCAAATTTCTGTTTTCAGTATAGGTGTGTAATTTACGTTGTAGAATAAAACATCTGAGTATCATGAACTTATGTTTACCACAGACCTTGTTTTACTCATAAACAAAACAAAACATTATAAAACCTCATAGGAAAATCTCGAAAGAATCTTCTGAGTTTTGGCATCACAGCTGTGTAAGTTTGCATGTTTGAATGTTGTTCCCGATCCTGTAGTTCACCCAGAACACGGTTCCGCTGGATCCAGCCTCTCTTGGCTCCTGGAGCTGATGGCTGGGCGCTGGATAATGTGCTGCTGACGCCCGGCTGCCCGTGGATGTGCTCGGGTCATGGACTGTGTGACAACGGACACTGTGTGTGAGTGTGGACTCCAGCTGCTTTAGCTTCATATTCCTCACATGCTCCTCAGCGATCCTGCAGTCACGCTGGGTTTTCTCTCGCTCAGCTGTGATAAGGGCTTCGGCGGGCCGCACTGTGTGCCTCTAGTCGCTTTGCCGTCTGTTCTGAAGGAAGATTTCAATGAGAACCTGAGGGCTGATGTCTGGCCGGAGGTGTACGGCGCAGAGAGAGGCACGCTGAGCGGAGAGCCTCTGAAATCAGGAACGGCCCTCATCTTTAAAGGAGTGAGTATTGCAGTCAAACAGCTGTGATCTTCCAGTGAAAAGATAATCGAATCCTCCATCGTCGTAGCAGTAAAGGAACACTTGTTTTCAGCATTTATTCAATTGGTAACACGTTATTTTGAGTCCACTTTAGATGTTCTACTAACTGTAAGTAACTGTGCCGCTCCACGTCAGTGAGCAGTCGTTAGAGTATCAGTGACCGTCTGCTTAATATCTGCTCACACTTGATTTTGATGGACATTCTACTCACTATAAGTCACTTTGCACGTACATTTCAGCTTATTCTACTAACCCTAACCCTAAACTATCAAAGTTACTTCTAGTTCGTAGAATATCTAAAGTGGGCTATCGAAATAAATAAAGTGTTACCATTTCATGTAATTATATGTTGGTTTTGCAAGTCCCTCTAACACTTGCAATCTCTATTCTAATTCTATTTTATCTACTTGTTTTCTTTTTATTTATTATAAAAATGACCCTCTAACACTAGTGTTCTCTATTCTTTTTCTATTCGATCTACTTGTTTTATTGTTATTTATTATAAAATAAATAGATAGATAGAAAACCTTGCTACGTGTACTGCGTTAGGCTAACCAAGACTTGTTGCAGCACTTATATTTGTGTCCCTGCCGCACAAAAGCGGTGTTGAGTCGCTGGGGGATATCTGTAGCAATAGCCAACAATACATTGTATGGGTCACAATTATACATTTCTCTTTTATGCCAAAAATCATTAGGATATTAAGTAGAGATCATGTTCCATGAAGATATTTTGTAAATTTCCTACCATAAATATATCAAAACTTAATGTTCGATTAGTAATATGCATTGCTAAGAACTTAATTTGGACAACTTTAAAGATGATTTTCTCAATATTTAGATTTTTTTGCACCCTCAGATTCCAGATTTTCAAATAGCTGTATCTCGGTCAAATATTGCCCTATCCTAACAAACCATACATCAATGGAAAGCTTATTTATTCAGCTTTCAGAGGTTGTATACATCTCAAGACTCTTAAGACTGGTTTTGTGGTCCAGGGTCACATATTATTGCTCTTTTGTTGGTTTTGTTTGCTTCTTTTGTTCTCATTTGCAAGTCGCTTTGGATAAAAGCATCTGCTAAATGACTAAATTTAAATGTTATAGAAATGCATATTAAAACTTTCATAGAACTTTTCTACTATGGAGTTTGATCAGTAAATGAGACTGCCTTTGTGCCATGTGTTCCTGCAGGAGGGGCTGCGCATGCTGGTCTCAGCAGATCTAGACTGCACAAACACCATGTACATCCAGTTCTCATTCAAGTTCATAACAAAGGGTGAGTCTGGCGTGAAGCGTGCTGCATCTCCAGCTTTCCTGCTTGTCTTCTGTGAGCTGATGGGAATGAACGCACTGGTTGTAAACACATTATTTCTGTGTGTTTTACTCGCAGGTGTACCTGAGCGCTCTCACTCCGTGCTGCTGCAGTATTCAGTGAATGGAGGGATCAGCTGGCTGCTTATAGATGAGTTTTATTTCCCCACTTCCACAGACACGCTGTTTGTTCACATGTCTTTGCCTCCCAGCGCACAGACCAACTCTACACGCTTCAGACTGTGGCAGCCGTACAACAGTGGTAAGAAAACACAGTCATTCAAACTTACCCACATACACCTCGCTCAACCACAAATACATCACCAGTATAACGAGATGAGTTTGTGTTGTTCCATTATTGGAAATAGTACTGTTTACAAGGTCGGCAAGTGTGTGATCCCCAGTGTTTTAAAAGTCACGTTGTGTATTTCAGCCTTAAGATGACAAACAAATGTGCATTTGGTTCCAAAGCCCTAATGTCATCTAAATACCTCAAACAGTGCCAGCAAGTGACATGACGCTCTTGTTACTCAAGTGACATGAGTATATACTCTGTCTTTTTGTCATTGCTATAATTGTTACACTTGTCATTCTTCAAACCCTCAGGGAAGAAGGAAGAGGTGTGGGTGATTGATGACCTGATCATAGACGGCAACACCATCAATAGCTTGCCGGTTATATTAGACAGCTTTGAGGGAGGACCTCAGGAGGGGAACTGGCTGTTTTATCCTGGAGGAAACACTGGATTCTACTGCCCCTATCAGAGGGCAGGACTGTGAGTATCTGCATAGTGTTCACCTCACATCAGCACGCCATGTTCAAGCATATAAACTATAGTCAGCTCATGCCTCTGGATTTAAGCAGTATCAGCCCAGCTTCTGTCATCCAAACTCAACAGGATTCTGCATGTTCAGCCACAGAGCCTCTTGATGTTGGTCTCAGTGCTGAGAGAGAGCGATGGCATCATGTTAGTCTCACTGTGTTTGCAGCGAAGAGGACTCAGCCGTGGTGTTCATGTCCAGTGAGCTGGGTGAGCACTCCATCACCACACGAGATATTGATGTCAACGAGAACACCGTCATCCAGTTCGAGGTAGGGCTTTGCGTGATAGATGTTGGCATCTTTGTAACTGTAAGTTGTGGTAAGGAAGGTCGTTAGCTACTGTATGATTCCTGTTCTAGATTAATGTGGGCTGCACAACTGAAAGCTCTTCCTTGAACCCTGTGCGTCTGGAGTTTTCTCGAGATTTCGGAGCCACGTGGCATCTGCTGGTTCCTCTGTGTGCCGGAGGGCCCCGACTCAGCTCTCTCTGCTCGACTGAGCTCCACCCGGCCAGTGTCTACTATCCCGGCACCACGCAGAGCTGGAGGAGAGAAATGATCCAGTTCGGCAAGCTGCGGTTGTGCGGGTCAGCGAGTGACGCTTGTGTGTTTTTACGGTTCACTGCTGTGTGTTGGGTGTGTGACGGTGTTTCTGTGCTCTCAGCTCAGTGCGGTTCCGCTGGTATCAGGGGTTTTATTCAGGCGGCGCGGCTCCGCCCACATGGGCCCTGGACAGCGTGTACATCGGCCCTCAGTGCCAGAACATGTGTAAAGGCCACGGCGTGTGTGTGCGCGGCACTCACTGCAGCTGCGATCCGGGTTACTCTGGTCCCGACTGCTCCGTTCCAGACGTGCCAAACCTGGATTTCCTGAAGGAGGATTTCGAAGGTACAGAAGCAAACAGATGTTTACAGTATGCTGTTATTTGACAGTGGTTAGCTGAGTAACAACTCTAGATATCATGATATGTTTGCATTTGAAACACATTTGTAAGAATAGAGTCATGATATTTCAAACACATATTATGGCATTTGGACACTCAAGTCACACTGAAAATATCTGATAGCCACTGTATGATGTATTAAATATCTCTTCAGGAAGTCAAACTACCAGTGAGCTGCTTATACTGGGACAGCAGAACTCATTTCTTAACATCAAAAAATACATGCTGCTTCCAGCCTAAAGTTGACTTCTATGTTAACAATGATTTGGGGATTAATATAAAGTTATTTAATGGGAAATTATGTGAGTGGTGCTCATGTAGTGTGGTATGGCTAAGAAAACTGAAAATGAATAACAGCTATCTCTTCCAAGATTTTTGCCTCTATGTCGAGGTATTTATGCTTGTTGTCTGTTACTTTTATCACAAAGAAGTTGCACTGAATTTCGTTGTACAGCTGTGCAATGACAATAAAGGCATTCTGATTCTGCTCCTCATAACCGTACATTAAACATGAAGTATCTTCACAGTGATTGTGTCATGGTGTGCAGCAGATTCACATTCACTGTGGACAGACAAATAGCTTGCAGTGTATATTTCTCGAAAGAGAAGCTTGACTAGAGCAGATTCATTGGGATTTGTCTGTGTATAAAAATTGTCTATTTTATTGATTGTGTCCCATAGGTGGGGTTTTGGAGTCTGAACATTTCAAGTTGATGAGTGGAGGAAAGCCTTCCAGAAAGTGTGGCATCACCACCAGCGGGAACCACCTGTTCTTCAGTGAGGACGGTTTGCGAATGCTGGAGACATTAGATCTGGACCTGTCTAATGCTAGGTATTCCACAAACACACCAGATGGTTCACTGTGAAAGATGCCCTTCACGCCATCAGTAATGTTGGAGATGTGTGTGTCCTGCTCAGGTTTATCCAGTTCTTCCTGAGGCTGGGCTGCGGTAAAGCGGCTCCTGACCCGCGCTCCCAGCCGGTGCTCCTGCAGTTCTCTGTGGATGGAGGTCTGAACTGGGCTCTCCTGCAGGAGTTCCTCTACAGCAACAGCAGTAACCAGGCTCACCTGGTAAACATTCATTTGGCCATTAATTGTAATAATGCAGTGAGATATATGTTAGTGCTGCACTCAGAGATGTGATCTGATCATCATCAGTCTGTCTGGAGTCACATGAAGAAACAGAACAAACTGAGACAGACTCAATCCAGAAGAACTGTGTCTCCGAGACGCTTCAAGAAACCTCCTGCGAAGCTCCTGAGAAACTCTGCTCAAGTGCACCGAGGGCAAACGCTGCTTTAAACACAAAGATGCTCACACCAAATGTTGATTTCATTTCGTTAATAAAGTTAAGTAATAAAGAAAATCTGTTTGCAAAGCTACAGTTCTTTTTAAAGTTTTAGGCACTTGTGTAAAAGGATGCTGTCAAAAACAATGTCATAAATAGATTTTCTTTATCAATTAGCTTCTATGAAATAAATTAAATCAACATTTGATGTGTGCAGCACTAACATCTCACTGCATTATTACAATTTATGGCTAAATGAATGTTTGGAAATGCAAACTGATATTTTCTGCTGACACACTACAGCAAAAGATAGAAATAACTGACTTGAAACCATTTTTAGCTGCTGAGAATAATGTTCTAATAATTTTGGCCACCGCTGTAGGTCTATCTTTAAAGAATTTCTATAAAAGTGACTTCACACTATACATACAAAGCCTTTTAGAAAGATGCACCCCTTCAGAACTGGATGGCTCAGACTTGCATCACAGAATCTGTATGATCTGACTGCAGCAGGGTTTAAGGTGATGAATGCTCTCTCTCTCTCTCTCTCTCTCTCTCTCTAGAGAGGCCGCGTTACGCTGAGAGCTGGGACTTCGAGGTGTCTGGCTCTTCGTTCCTGCAGTTTGATCTGAGCATGGGCTGCAGTAAGGCTGCGTCTCCGGCCCACGGCGTCCATCTGGAGTTCTCCACAGACTGCGGGAGACACTGGACACTCATCACGCCCGAGTGTGTGCCTCCGGCCATCGGCTGCTCCGGATACACACAGCAGTCCGTGTTCAGCGCTCCACAGTTCCTGCAGTGGAGGAGAGTCACCGTCTACCTGCCCAGCGCTGCCATGTAGGACCCTCTCCGACTCTTCACACAGAGGATCCTGTGACTGTCTCAGATGATTTATACATGCATAGTCTCACACTAAGGGCCAGATTTACTAAACGGCAAATTAGCGTTAGAGCGCAGTTCCATAAAAGCGCAGATGGGAGGGAAATTCTGCTGGTGATTTACTAACAATGCGCACATTATAGAACACAGATGCAGCAGATCATTTCCATAATAACCAGCTCAATCTACCAAGAGCAGCGCAAATTACCGCCTGCTTTAAGACATGCTTTTTTTGGGTGTTAAATAAAGGCACAAATACCAGGAATTTGACGAGTGCAAATGTCAGTAAATCACGTTGCATGATTCATTTTTAATACTCTCCTCCCTGAAGGGAAACTCATACAAATGCATATTCAATAAGGCCAGGCACAAAAATAACTGTGTCCACAGCTTTTCAGCGCTAATGTTTCACTGCGTGTCTTTAGTAAATCCTGACAATAATTCACCATGGGTTTCATCAAGAATGTTCTATGGTTTTAATGGCATTTTTCAGTTCAAGAGTGAAATAAGGTGTGTGGTAAACATAACTTGATGAGACTTTGTTGTAAACATAAATTGCACACACACTCCAAACTTATTGAAAACATACGTTTTTAAAAACGGACATAACTGCTTCCAAATTTCTGTTTTCAGTATAGGTGTGTAATTTACGTTGTAGAATAAAACATCTGAGTATCATGAACTTATGTTTACCACAGACCTTGTTTTACTCATAAACAAAACAAAACATTATAAAACCTCATAGGAAAATCTCGAAAGAATCTTCTGAGTTTTGGCATCACAGCTGTGTAAGTTTGCATGTTTGAATGTTGTTCCCGATCCTGTAGTTCACCCAGAACACGGTTCCGCTGGATCCAGCCTCTCTTGGCTCCTGGAGCTGATGGCTGGGCGCTGGATAATGTGCTGCTGACGCCCGGCTGCCCGTGGATGTGCTCGGGTCATGGACTGTGTGACAACGGACACTGTGTGTGAGTGTGGACTCCAGCTGCTTTAGCTTCATATTCCTCACATGCTCCTCAGCGATCCTGCAGTCACGCTGGGTTTTCTCTCGCTCAGCTGTGATAAGGGCTTCGGCGGGCCGCACTGTGTGCCTCTAGTCGCTTTGCCGTCTGTTCTGAAGGAAGATTTCAATGAGAACCTGAGGGCTGATGTCTGGCCGGAGGTGTACGGCGCAGAGAGAGGCACGCTGAGCGGAGAGCCTCTGAAATCAGGAACGGCCCTCATCTTTAAAGGAGTGAGTATTGCAGTCAAACAGCTGGGATCTTCCAGTGGAGAATTTCTGCACTGCATTATGCATCGAGTCCTCCATCGTCACAGCAGTTAAGGACCACTTGTTTCCAGCATTTCACGAACAGAGTAAAGGTTATGTGTATTTGGCTCCGAGCCCAGAGTACCCCCCCCACAGGTTAGGATAGGGTTAGTTGTAAGGGTGGAGATGGGGAGGTGGAGGGATGCTGGAAAACTGTCAAGGAACAGAGGTAGATCTGCTGTGTATACACACACCTCTTATCTTGTTAATTATGTTGATTACTGAGTGTGCTCCTTTTGTGTTAATTAGGTTAATTATCTGAACGTGCTCCTCCTGAACTTTGTTAATAAAACATAATTTATTTAATGAGTAACACATTATTTAAACAGTCCACTTTAGACATTCTACTAACTATAAGTATCTTTGCAACTTTGTCAACTAGCAGTCATTAGTAGACTGTCTGCCTCATATCTGCTCACACTTTATTTTGAGGGACATTCTACTGACTATTAAAGTCACTTTGCAAGTATATTACAATTTATTCTACTAAACCTAACAGTCTGATAATGCTCTAAAGAGAGCTAGTTGACAGAGTTGCAAAGTTATAGTAAGTAGAATGTCTAAAGTGGGCTATCGAAATAAAGTGTTAAGATTTCATGTAATTACATGTTGGTTTTGCAAGTATGAGTGCATAATAAACTTTCATAGAACTTTTCTGTAATGGAGTTTTATGAGTAAATGAAAAGAGATCAGTTTTCTCTATTTTGTATGTTCCTGCAGGAGGGACTGCGCATGCTGGTCTCAGCAGATCTAGACTGCACAAACACCATGTACATCCAGTTCTCATTCAAGTTCATAACGAAGGGTGAGTCTGGCGTGAAGCGTGCTGCATCTCCAGCTTTCCTGCTCGTCTTCTGGGAGCTGATGGGAACGAACGCACTGGTTGTAAACACAGTATTTCTGTGTGTTTTACTCGCAGGCGTACCTGAGCGCTCTCACTCCGTGCTGCTGCAGTATTCAGTGAATGGAGGGATCAGCTGGCTGCTTATAGATGAGTTTTATTTCCCCACTTCCACAGACACGCTGTTTGTTCACATGTCCTTGCCTCCCAGCGCACAGACCAACTCTACGCGCTTCAGACTGTGGCAGCCGTACAACAGTGGTAAGAAAACACAGTCATTCAAACTTACCCACATACACCTCGCTCAACCACAAATACATCACCAGTATAACGAGATGAGTTTGTGTTGTTCCATTATTGGAAAGTGAGAACCATGACAGGATAATTGGCTCTGTGAGAAGAATTGTAATGCACAAAGGCTGGCATACACTACACAACATTTGGCCAGATTTTTGCACCGATTTACAGACTGGATGCAGAGTCAATGCTAGTAGTTGAAAGTCAACCCCAGTCTGCAGTTTTGAGTTGACAGATTTCATAGAAAATTGAGTAGTGCACAGACTCCGATTATCTGATTCCATCCAGCTGGAAATCAAACATGTTTTATATTTTGAGCTGATTTTGGAAGACATATCGTTTTAATGTGTTGCACGTATCCTTGCAATAAGGCACATTGAGTCTGGTATTTTATGATGCTCAGTTTCCTCTGTAACTGTTTTCAAAGTCGTCATTGCTATAATTGTTACACTTGTCATTCTTCAAACCCTCAGGGAAGAAGGAAGAGGTGTGGGTGATTGATGACCTGATCATAGACGGCAACACCATCAATAGCTTGCCGGTTATATTAGACAGCTTTGAGGGAGGACCTCAGGAGGGGAACTGGCTGTTTTATCCTGGAGGAAACACTGGATTCTACTGCCCCTATCAGAGGGCAGGACTGTGAGTATCTGCATAGTGTTCACCTCACATCAGCACGCCATGTTCAAGCATATAAACTATAGTCAGCTCATGCCTCTGGATTTAAGCAGTATCAGCCCAGCTTCTGTCATCCAAACTCAACAGGATTCTGCATGTTCAGCCGCTGAGCCTCCAGCTCTTGATGTTGATGTTTAAAATTATTTTTTATTTTTTTAGTGCTGTCAAATGATTAATCGCATCCAAAATAAAACTTTTTGTTTACATAATATATGTATGTGTGCTGTGTATATTTATTATGTATATATAAATACACACACATTCATGTATATATTTCAGAAGATTATGTTATGTTTATATATTAAATAATAAAAAAATATATATAAATTATATGAATATAAATATAGACGTGTAAATACATGTAAATATTTTCAAAATATATACATGCATGTGTGTGTATTTATATATACATAATAAATATACACAGAACACACACACATATATTATGCAAACAAAAACATTTATTTTGGACGCGATTTTGACAGCACTAGTTTTTTTTAACCGAACTTAAACATGTAATTTATTCTCCTACATATTTTATTTACTTAATCAGATTTATCAAACACAAGAATGTAATAAAATTCAAGATATAAAATTATAAAATGATATAAATGTATTTATTTATATATTAATTAAATAATTTGCATAAATTTAATACAATTATTCATTAATAAAATTTGCTATATCATTTAAAAGAAAAATACCAAATACTAAACATATCATTTTTAATTACAGTGATGAAAATGTATGTAATTTCTTTCATTTAATTATATAACGTATAATACACCCAATTTTTCATGATTATATATTCATATTAATTACAGCAATTATAATAATTCTATATTATATTATTGTGTATATTTTATTTTGTTATTAAAATGTAATAATTATAAATGTTCATCAGTGTAATTACTTCTATTATATATATATATATCATTTTTTTTAATATCTTTTTTTACATTACAATTATAATCAATCCCCTTCCCCCTGATGTTGATGTTGGTCTCAGTGCTGAGAGAGAGCGATGGCATCATGTTAGTCTCACTGTGTTTGCAGCGAAGAGGACTCAGCCGTGGTGTTCATGTCCAGTGAGCTGGGTGAGCACTCCATCACCACACGAGATATTGATGTCAACGAGAACACCGTCATCCAGTTCGAGGTAGGGCTTTGCGTGATAGATGTTGGCATCTTTGTAACTGTAAGTTGTGGTAAGGAAGGTCGTTAGCTACTGTATGATTCCTGTTCTAGATTAATGTGGGCTGCACAACTGAAAGCTCTTCCTTGAACCCTGTGCGTCTGGAGTTTTCTCGAGATTTCGGAGCCACGTGGCATCTGCTGGTTCCTCTGTGTGCCGGAGGGCCCCGACTCAGCTCTCTCTGCTCGACTGAGCTCCACCCGGCCAGTGTCTACTATCCCGGCACCACGCAGAGCTGGAGGAGAGAAATGATCCAGTTCGGCAAGCTGCGGTTGTGCGGGTCAGCGAGTGACGCTTGTGTGTTTTTACGGTTCACTGCTGTGTGTTGGGTGTGTGACGGTGTTTCTGTGCTCTCAGCTCAGTGCGGTTCCGCTGGTATCAGGGGTTTTATTCAGGCGGTGCGGCTCCTCCCACATGGGCCCTGGACAGCGTGTACATCGGCCCTCAGTGCCAGAACATGTGTAAAGGCCACGGCGTGTGTGTGCGCGGCACTCACTGCAGCTGCGATCCGGGTTACTCTGGTCCCGACTGCTCCGTTCCAGACGTGCCAAACCTGGATTTCCTGAAGGAGGATTTCGAAGGTACAGAAGCAAACAGATGTTTACAGTATGTTGTTATCTGACATGATATTTCATAGTCATCATATTTCAAACATTAAAGTGGCTGCAAAAAGTGTTTGGGCACACTTAAGTCACACTGAAAATGTCTGTTCTAGTAAAAAAGTAATCTATTTAAAATAAATTTCATAGTAAGTATAGTTCAAATCTACTAATATATCTACTGACATATCGTTTGAAACTTACTGATATAAAAATTATAATTCAACTTTATTTGGAGTTCTACTTGTGCATAATGCGCACGCCTATAATGTGTTTGAATGTCACTATTGATGAGGATGAGGAAAATTATGTGAGTGGTGCTCAGTGGTTTTGAACCTTAGGATGCTCTTGGCCCTCCAGCAGTCACCTGAACGTTGTGTCTTAAACAGAGAAAATTAATAACAGCTGGCTCTTCCAAGATTTGTATCACAAGAAACTACTTTGACACAAGAAGCAACAAGACATTTAGTTGATGTTTTCTCTTTCTGCAGCGTTGGACTGCGTAGCCCTGCTCTCATGAAAGCTTGTTGGTGCAATACATATTACACACGGGATTGTGCAATATACTTTCTACTGCTTATTTATTTATCTGTTTTTGCCGCTATGTCGAGCTGATTGTTGTGTGTTACTCTTTATTCTGTGTTTTGCATTCTGCTTGTTGTGTGTTACTTTTACCGTAAAGGAGTTGCACTGGCTTTCGTTGTACAGCTGTGCAGTGACATGAAAGGCATTCTGATTCTGCTCCTCATAACCGTACAGTAAACAGGATGCATCTTCATGGTGATTGATGCATTGCTATTTGTCTGTGTATAAAAAATTGTCCATTTTATTATTGATTGTGTCACATAGGTGGGGTTTTGGAGTCTGAATACTTCAAGTTGATGAGTGGAGGAAAGCCTTCCAGAAAGTGTGGCATCACCACCAGCGGGAACCACCTGTTCTTCAGTGAGGACGGTTTGCGAATGCTGGAGACATTAGATCTGGACCTGTCTAATGCTAGGTATTCCACAAACACACCAGATGGTTCACTGTGAAAGATGCCCTTCACGCCATCAGTAAAGTTGGAGATGTGTGTGTCCTGCTCAGGTTTATCCAGTTCTTCCTGAGGCTGGGCTGCGGTAAAGCGGCTCCTGACCCGCGCTCCCAGCCGGTGCTCCTGCAGTTCTCCGTGGATGGAGGTCTGAACTGGGCTCTCCTGCAGGAGTTCCTCTACAGCAACAGCAGTAACCAGGCTCACCTGGTGGCCCTGGAGATCCCTCTCCGAGCGCGAACCTCAGCTACACGCCTGCGCTGGTGGCAGCCGTCTGAGAACGGACACTTCCACAGCCCCTGGGTTATTGATAAAGTACGCCAAGACACGCATGACATTACTGCAATACACTCACTAACACTGTATTAAATATTCGGTCATAAACATTTTAAAAACAGTGCCTTGCAAAGGCTATTCAAAACCATTAAGCAATTTTCTTTTTACTCCATTATTAAAGCTGTTATATAAGCTGATATTTTAACTCCACTGAAACTCAGAGCTCATTATTTGATTATACTTTATTTTGGTAGTTTACTTTAGACATTCTATTAACTAGAAGTAACTTTGCAACTACATGTCAACTAACTCTCATTAGAGTATTAGTAGACTGTTATGTTAGGGTTAGTAGAATAAATTGACATTAAAGTGGACCATCAAAATGAAGTGTTAACAGTTATTTTTATTGTGAAACTGTTTTAAATCACAAAATGATAATCTAGCAGTGATGACTGGGTACGGTAAGTACATACTAGCTTCATATATCATTCAGTTGCCATTGTGATAGATTTCATCAGTAGATTTGATCCAGGTTGTTCAGGTTAGCCGCATGAATGCCACAGGCATTGGACTGGGCCACACTGGGACATGTTTGTGTCCAGTCTTCATTTGTCCATTCATGTTTAGGATCAACGTCCCACTGAAAGTGTTAGTACTGTTTCTGCTTGGACAGATTATCTTGCAGTATCTTTTGCACGTCTCACTAACCCTGTTTACGTCTGGCATTAAGATGAGTTCTTAGAGGTCCAATCATAAGTTGTCAGCCAAGATGCTTTACATTTCGACTTGGTTTTAACATGCATTTCCAACATGCATTTTACCCGGTCAGTTACAGTTAAATCCAGTGAAATTCAGGCTGCATTCCTCCAAAGCATCATGAGGTAAGTTGATTGTAGAGACCACTGGTGTCAACAGTTCTACGACCTATTTTTGCCAGGCACTGTTTATACAGCCAGTGAACATGTACATTTTGGCTGTTGTGCTGGTTTTGGATCTGTATGTAGAGTGGATATGTAAACTCTGTTGCTCTGCTGTGATCTCTGTGATCTCTGTGATCGGTGTGTGTGTGTGCAGTTGGTTGTAGGCGGCAGTGCCAGCGGTTGGGGGCCGCTGGAGGACGACTTCTCCTCCACAAATGGACGATCTTGGCTGCTGCACCCCGGCGGCACGCGGATGCCAGTGTGCGGCTCTGACGGTGAAGCTTTCGCCTTCATCGAGAAGTCAAACACGCGTTACGGCATCACCACCGACATCAGTCTGGGCCCAGATGCCTTCATCCAGTTTGATTTCTCTGCCTCCTGCTCCGTCACCTCCTCCTGCTACAGTACGTCTCCTGACATGAGCGTGCGCTTCTGTCTGTGTCATGAATAGAAGGGTTTTCCTCTGACGGCTGTTCATGTGTCCGCAGTGGTAGAGCTGGAGTACTCTTTGGATCTAGGTCTCACGTGGCTGCCGCTGGTCAAGGATTGTTTACCCACAAGTCCAGATTGTTCTTCATACACACTGCAGAGATTACTGGTGTCAGATACTTACAACAAGTGGGGCAGAGTTACTTTACCCATACCACACTACGCCAGGTAAGCACCCACCCACACTATTTTCCCGTTTATCACTGTAAAGCTGCTTTAACAAAATCTGTATGACGTGAAACTTGACTTGACACCAGCATGTAAATCAAGTAAGGAATAATTGACGACAAGGCATTAAATTATTGAAAAATAATGCAGAGGAGGTAATGCTGTTACAACTTAGGTGTTCATTATTTTTCAATAATTCAAAGGACTGGAGTCAATTATTCCACTTATACCACTGTTACAACCCCTCAAGTCATTGTTCAGATAGTACTAATTTCTTACACCTCTCGTCCCAAGCCTCCGTTTATAAATTCAATACGTCATTTTAGAGTTAATATCATCTCTCTATGGTTTTTGGCAGCAGCGTCTCTACTAATAGCGAAACTGTACGTTTATCTGCTTCAAGAACAGCAACGTTACCACCTCCATACTGTGCAATGTCATTTATCTTTTCAGTTGCAAACTATATTACTGAAAAATGAATTTGCAGGGTAGGGCTGACAACAAGGTGCATGTGCTTGCAGAGAGCGAGAGCACGATAAAGAAAGTGTACTTTGCATGGATAATAAAAGGTCATTTACTTGGGAAAACATGGAAATTGTAATTCTTAACCCTTTTTGGTCATATATGGTTCATTTGCTGTGTTCAGTGTCTTTGGTTCATTTTGGTTGTTTTGCTGTTGTAGGCTGTGAATAACCTTTGAAATAACTGAAATTATATGGCGAAGTGATTTGGAAGTGCAATGCGGTCAACAGACCGGGAACTACTTCATATCTGCGCGTATCCTGGAAAATAATTGCACACATTAGAATATCCATCAACCAATCAGAATCAAGCATTCAACAGCCCGTGTATAATGACTTCTAAGAATTGAACGGTTTTTCATTGTCTTTTGTGGCAAACGCACAGGTCCACAGCCACGCGCTTCCGCTGGTTCCAGCCGGCGCCATTTGATAAGCAGCAGACGTGGGCTCTGGATAACCTGTACATCGGTGACGGCTGTCCCGAGATGTGCTCCGGCCACGGCCGCTGCAGACAGAGCTCCTGTGTGTAAGTCACTCTCACCTTCACCAGGTAATGCCTGCTGTAAGTCTTTCCTGCTCCTCATGGCTCTTGTCTTTCAGATGTGACCCTGAGTGGGGCGGTGAGTTCTGTGATGAGCCGCTGGTCTCTCTGCCCGCTCAGCTGAAGGACAGTTTCAGTCGAGCTCCGGCACTCAATCACTGGCACCTGCTGACCGGCGGCAAGATCAGCAGCGTCTGTGGAGCCGTGGCCTCTGGATCAGCGCTGCACTTCAGCGGGGTAAAACCGTCTGTCCTTCAGTCTCTGTTTCAGTCTGAGGAGTTCTTGAGATGCTCACATTCACAGTCTTTAAATTACACTATTGCAGCATGAAATCACAATATCATGAAGTCAGAAAAACTAACTATAGATGAAAACTAAAAACAAAATAACCAAATTCATAAGTATTCCAGATCCCAGAGTTAATACTGAGGATAACCTTTGGCAAAGAGCTTATTTTCCTGAAGATTGTGTCCCAGGAGTCTTTTCCTCGAAGGCTTTTTTATAGTTGGCCCATCTATTTTTCATTCTCTCTTTATGAGTTTCCCATCACTGCTGTCTTTCACCGTAGGGATGCTGTTCTCACCACGATGTGAGCTTAAGAATGAGGCACAAAAGCTCAATTTTACTTTCATCAGACCGTGAAATCTTCCTGCAGTTAGCTGTCTCTCAACTGCCTCTAAGCAAACTCCATCTCAAATATCATGAGTTTATTCAGCAAAACCTTTCCATGGAAATCATTTGTTGAAGGAAAATCTGTCTGTCCGTCTGTCCGTCTAGCTTTCTGTCTGTTGTAGTAAAGTTTCAGGATACATGACAGTATTGCTACAGTGCTGTTTGTGTAAGCGAGGGTAGTTTTGAATGAATCGGAGTGTCATGTATCATTGCTGTTGTTTGTCTAATGGCCAGAGCTGCTCTCGTCAGCTGGTGACGGTGGATTTGAATCTGACCAGTGCTGAATTCATCCAATTCTACTTCATGTACGGCTGTATGATCGCACCCAGCAACCGTAATCAGGG